>NC_089853.1:21615067-21916317 GCF_036373705.1 Amia ocellicauda
TCTTAAAATAAACAGTATGACAACCAAGAGAAAGTCTGTTCTTTATTAATTTACATTGCCTTACAATACATTTAAGCATACTTATTTAATCATTTTACAGAACTTTAAGTATACTATAATACTAAAACTGATATCCACAATCAAATATTAAGTAAACCAGAAGTACTATAACCATACCCCCCCCCAAAAAAAAACAAAAAAAAAAAACAAAGCATTCCAAACAATGCCAACACTACAATACTGCCTAAGGACATTGGGAAATGCAAAGAAGGGATCGTAGAGTAGTTCTTGTTTTAAAGAGACTCCGTTCAGTAATCCTGCAAAACAAACTAAAAACATCCATTAATAAGTGTATGTGTTTTTACCACATTTCTAATAATAAAGCCTGATTACAGCTAAAACAGCTATCTGGATCAGTTCCCGTATGTCAGAGCTCTGCTTTGCACTATTTGTATTTGGAACATAATGTTCCTTTCATAGCAAAGAAGACGAAAGCTGTTCCAGTTTTCTTTTTGTCTGTATTGGAGTTGCTGATACTGTAGCCATACAATTCCATGTGTTCTTATAAGCCTTAGAAAAAGGCACTCGGAGTGTGAAAACAGGCACACGCCTTTTCTTTTTGCACATTGAAGGAACATACAGCAACAAAGTCATGCACATCAAAATGGAGCCAACCTGTTTTGAATTACAGAATTATTATTTTTTCCTGTTCGTATAAATATTGACCTACTTCATCTTGAATCAGTACAATGATGGCTTATTCTGTATTTATTCTATACTTTGTAGATCCACAGGAATGTGTGATGTCTTTAACAGGATGATGTAGTTCAACACAGGAAGGAAAAGGGTCATCTTAGATCAGATACAGTGCCTAGGTGATAATCTCTCCTTTCCATTGCATATTAATCTCTCGCTGTATTGCCAAATATGAGTTTTACTCACCTCAAAAGACCCCTGTATGGAAGAATGCTAAGAAGTGAACACTAACTAATCAACTGATTAGATACGTGTTGACAAATCCTCTTTAAAAAAAACAAAAAAAACATTGCCAAAAGCAAAGACCTGTGCCAAGAGAAATTAAGGAAATATCAATACACTGAGGGGAAAAAACTATGAAAACAACAACTTTTAATATTTGATGTATTATGACTACTGAACTATACCCCACCAGATATAGCCTATGAATCAAGCGTGTCCCTGGGGGTATACTTTTCTTTAAAAACAAATCAAAGCACTCTGGTTTGTTGCTGTACTGTGAACACTGGCAACTCTGAACTGACCACTTAGTTAGCTTTATGTTAAGCTTAATGGGTGAAAAATACAATAGTTATGGGGGAGACATTGATTAAGAATTTTAGCACTTGATGGATTATTGTAGATTTTTATAATTTTACCCATACTCACAATGAAAATGAAGAAATGCATCTGAAAAATGCTTTGCCACATTTATGAATTCAAGTTCATGTTTCTTCACAGAATTATGTAGGCCCACCGATGCACTGGATAGGCTATTCATAGGGAAATAAAGGAAATGAGGTTCCATGGAAAATCTGTTGGCATAAAGACCAGGATGATGGCTGTCATTATGTTACTGTTTCACATAGTTCACAGGCTTTTAAAACTGGTGAAGATTGGGCACTTAACTTAGTCAGCTGTGAACAGGGGCATTTACAATGTTTCATTCAGGCTTTTCCTTCATTATGAAACAGGTTTACTTAGCAAAGAGAAACTGAATTTTTCACAAGGAAGTTGTTGCCCCAGTAGAGGAATTAACTTTGTTTCCATCACCCTACCAAATTAAACGTCTTGCTTTAGTAATTAGATTAAACAACTTTGGATAATCGTAGCTTCCCCCCTCCTCCTTAAACAGAATCATGTAATCCATTCATGCCAGTTGAAAGTGCATGTTTTTGTGTGTCTACCTGTCCATTTGATGAACTACATGGTTTAAAGGGGGCATCCACTGGCTAAACTAAAGGGCAAACCACAGCTTTTTATTGGTTCTGTAGGTTGGGTAACCCAAGGCACAACTAATTAATTAGCCTGGGTAGTAAGCTAACTGGTGTATTGCTACTTTCAACACCCCCATTTACTTACCTTTACCAACATCATCAATTGGCCCACTTTTGACCCTTGGGTGTTCTGATCTATTAAGAAGCTGCATCTTTTAAATTGCTGTAATGTTGCCAAGACTCCCAACAGATACATTCTGCTCAGAAGAGAAACACTGAGAAATCCTAGAGCATTACCTTCAAGGAGAAACTCACTGATTCATGCAGTTGGTCCATGTTCTCCTGCTGTATAAAATACTACAGCACAGTGACATAGATAAGTTGATTTGGCAGAAATGTATGTATTATACAAACCTACGTAAAACCTACGTATTAGTTTTGGATGCTTATTTAGAATAATGCACAGGGCAGTATAATAATCCAATACAATTTAATTGAGAAAGATTCATCACTCGGAGTTCCAGCTTTACTAACAACTTGCTGCTTTGTAGCATTATGGTTTAAAGTTTTTAAAGTTTTTAAATCTAAGACAAATGTTCTAAAAGTAATGTATTTCTCACTTAAAATGTATTTCTCCATATTTGAATTCCACCAACAGCACTTTGTAACTATATTTGGAATAAAAGCCTCTGACTCTTTTCCTTGTAAGCAAAACACTGCAGGATTCAGCTTCAATTAAGCCTCATGAAAGAGCAAGGTGCTACATTTGCGAATGCAGAATCGTCAAAATGACCAAGTAGACGGTAAGAAGAAAAACAGAAACTGGTATTCCTGGATTTTAAACCGTGTCACAAAAAATGTGGTGCCAGAGCTATTTAAAGATTAAATGTAGCACCTTGCTCTTTCATGAGGCTTAATTGAAGCTGAATCCTGCAGTTTTATTCCAAATATAGTTACAAAGTGCTGTTGGTGGAATTCAAATATGGAGAAATACATTTTAAGTGAAAAACACATTACTTTTAGAACATTGTTCTTGGACTTTAAACTTAACTTATAAAACTTTAAACCATAATGTTACAAAGCAGCAAGTTGTTAGTAAAGCTCGTACTCCGAGTGATGAAATCTTTCTCAATTAAATTGTATTGGATTATTATGCTGCCCTGTGCATTATTCTAAATAAGCATCCAAAACTAATATGTAGGTTTTAGGGCCAAGTTAATGTTTGTATAATACATACATTTCTGCCAAATCAACTTATCTATGTCACTGTGCTGTAGTATTTTATACAGCAGGAGAACATGGACCAACTGCATGAATCAGTGAGTTTCTCCTTGAAGATAATGCTCTAGGATTTCTCAGTGTTTCTCTTCTGAGCAGAATGTATCTGTTGGGAGTCTTGGCAAGATTACAACAATTTAAATGATGCAGCCTCTTAATAGATCAGAACACCCAAGGGTCAAAAGTGGGCCAACTGGTTATAAATGGAGGTACTATAACAGGCATTTTGTTTGCAAAACAAAACTGTGTAGCTGTTTTAATGTATACCCTTAAACTATAAATATACATTTTTCTCTACAGTGTAACATTTGCTCTTTAATCCCACAAAGTACTGACATCTCTGACTTTCCCTTGTGGTGTTTGAGGACTAGGCTACACTGTATGAAAAGATTTTCCCTTATCAATTTGAAAGTGATGCATTTTACACAGCGATTTCCATTATTTAAACTTATAAAGCAAGCACTGAATTAAAGTGTTAAATTAACATTGATACTCCAATTAAATATGTTTGTTAATAATCAGTGTATTTATTTGGGGAAATGCTTGCCTCTGGGAACCATAATATGAATGCGAGTACATTGATGTTCAAGCCTGGTGACCTGTCTTTTAAGTGGTTTGTGTATTTCCATTTAAATGCATGATGGATATTATAAACCTTTCATAATCGGTGTTGTACAGTCCTACTAAGTGCAAAAGTGGATATTTATAAAAAATAATGATTTGTGAAGGAATCTGCACTAAAAATAATTTATAATATTAATAATAACTAATATATTTACATTTTAAGGACAGCATTTTGTTTTCTTTAGATGATTTGGATGGAATCATGATTGTCGTTCTTTTTCCATTAATTTAAATCAGATGAAACTATAATGGCAGTCGCTTAAGATCACTACTCTAAGCAGAATCTGTTGGGAGTGTTTCTGACTAGTGACACAAGTCCTCTAAAGATCAGTTCACATCACTGATCACCGTAGCCAGTTTAGCCGTTTATTCCTCAAAGACAGAGCCCTAGCGTACTGCTGTTCTTTACCATTCACTGCTTCACATTGACTTACAGTTAGTCATTGGAGTAGTATGACATATTTTCCAGGCTGTATTAAGTTTAAGCAAAATCATTCTGATCAACAAGTAAGGTATAAAACGATTTTAATTTTGTTGCTTGGAAGGGCAATGCCAATGCACTTTTTTTTTTTTCATCCCCATTGTCACATCCCCTTGCCCTATAATTTTAGCATTTAGATGATCCTGCAACTTCAGCATTTTGTAGCCTGGCACTCGGCTCAAGGACTGGTTCTGTAGCACTTTTTGATTAAATTATTCCAGGTTGTGTGCCAGCACTGTACTGTAACATCCTTGATCCCCAAATGAACTGCCTGATTCAAGTGATGCTTTTCTCATCTGTTTTATGGATAACACGGCAGCGTCCACTTACCGCTGGCTTATTGTGGATCGTTACAATGGTGCGTGCAGCACAAGGTTCCGTGGCTTGGTTATACGTGGCAAATTACGGACGATTTTGACTGCAAAGTGCAAAGTCCCTCTCATTTTGTGCGTGCTCCCAGCACACATGGCATGGAGTCAGTTTCTTCATCACCACCTGTCATGTTATTTACGAACGACTTAGAGCAATTCAGTGTGATTTAGAATCCAATAAGTATAAAGTTACAAAAATAAATAGACTGACCTCATACTAAACATCATTGTGAGCTGACAATTATTCCTCCTTTGCTGTGTTTTTGTAGATGAAGGCCTTCTTAACAGGGTCAAAATAATCTAGAGAATGTATTTTATGTTTGGGCTTTATCAGTGGCTTTATGAAAGACAGTCTATGTGCTCTGGTTTTCACACAGTACAACGTAAGAACTTGGGTGTGTTGGCAGTAGGAAAAATACCTGTATTTTATATATTGGAGTTAAAACTTGCTCTTAAGCAATGTGGTTTCTCTTTTATAAAAGTCTTGTTTTGATGTGCAGTCTTAAATGTTTACCCTTTTAGGGGGTTTACTTTTGTCCAAGATTTAAAAATCAGTGGTGAAGTTAAGTTTTTGGTTACTTATTTATAAAAGGAGTTTGTTCAAATTGAGGGACTCGAGCTCAGACTTTTGATCTTTGACAAAATTAGTTAAGCTGAAATCTATTTTTAGTTTAGAGATTCAACAAACCTACTATATGCACATGGTATATGAGACGTGGCAAAGATATTTAAAAGATTAGTCCGGTGTAGGGTTGCAAAGAGTCTGAAACTTTCTAGAAACTTCCTGGACATTTTCCATGGGAAGTTAAGCCCGGGAATTTGGGGAATTTTCCCAAATTTCATTAGAAAAGGTTAGCTTGTAAAAGTGAACTTTTTTGGGGAGGAAATACACATAGGCAATTCTAGGTCTTGTGGAATGTTTTGGTTCAAATATCCTCAGTAGAGCTGCACCCCTCTGCTGCACAGTGCACTCCTGCATCTCATGTGCAGCTGATTCTCAGACTCTTGCACTAATGCAGTGCTATTGAGCCAAGGACTACATGCTTTCAGGCCAGTTTTGATTACATGACTGGGGTGGATATATATGTTATTTCAGTAAACTAGCAAATAGTAACTCATTAATAACTGACACGTTCACAGTATTTAGAAATTGGTGATTTGGGATAACCTATAACAAAGTGAATTGGGGCTCCCCAGGACCAGGGCTGGAGACCTAGAATAACACAGGCATTCAAACGTCAAGCTTTAAACTACAATCCATTAACAGGGAAATGCACACTTTCAGCCATACAAGCTTTCCACCTATAAATGCATGTTAAAATCTGGAACCTGCTGATCTAGCTTGGAAGCCTTTAAAGTTGACTGCAACTTCTAGTTATTATTTTTAACATCAGATGTCATTTCAGGTAAAACACGGTCACTGCCTTCAATGTCGAATGTTAAATCATCAGCTTTGTACAAACACACTTTGCTTTAGGCTACTATCATTTTAATGATTTATGTTGAAAATGTTTTTTGGAGGGGTTCAACTCATAACTAAATTGTAGTTTCTTTTTGTTTTTTTTCTGTTAGAACGGTTTACAATTATGTCTGCTTATGATAAGGTAAAAGGTTTGTTTCTGTCTGCATATGACATGGTAAATACAGCCTATACAAATAACCCCTACATTTTCATTTAATTCCCATATTCCCATTAATTCCTATGGAAAATGTCCACCTATGAATAGTCCCAAAATTGTGGAACCCTAGTAAAGTGTAAGATAGTGTTGAATGAGGATGGTCTCCAGACCGTTTTCAAGGCACAATTTATCTCGGACTGAGGTGTTAAAAAAAAATAATAATAATAATAATAAGTCAAGTTTGCTGGATGTACAGGACTTTATCACTGTAATGTGATTTCTCTGCAGAAGGTAGAACACACTACATTACATAAGGTTCAAGTAATCAACTAGACAGTAATTTTTCAAATGAAGTTGAAAAGTTTATGGAAACCCCATAGCATACATACTTTACCATATTACCAAATGCCATTTGAACATTCTCAAAGTACAGATTTGTTTTAATTATTTTTATACAAGCAATTACATGAATCGCACACATTTACACTTTTACTTAATCCTGGGAGAATTTCATTGTGTTTTTGGTTCACAGTGATTTTTGTATTTTTTACTATTATTAATCTAAAATTAGGGAGTGGAAGAGTCTTCCATGATGGCAGAAGCTGCTCTTGCTTTTCCTGAAATCATTTTGAGCTTGAGTAGTAAAGATCAGATGAACCTGAAGGCCTTGGTGAGATCCATTGGGCATTACTGTGAAGAAGATTTGTCTCACAGTTATGCAATTTGTATGAGTGTGAAAATAAATTATTGGAATCTTCCACAAGTAGTCCCTCTAATGGCAGTCTTACAAAATGTCCTGTTACTCTGATTTACTTTGTGTCGGTAATACTTAGCGGGCCTTTCGTGAAACTGTTGGTATCCTTGAGTGTGTTGACTGTGTTGTGCTGTGTTGTGCTATGGGCTTTACAGGGTTAAAAGGAGCAGTTGGTCTGGCAGTGCACATTTCAGATGAATCTCGTTTGTTGTCTTCATCACAGCGGTGAGCAGAGTGGATTATCACTCTGAAGATCCAAATTCAAGAAAGAAATCGACAAATATATTGATCTATAGAGTTCTGCCACAAATGTGATGCACAGGGAAAGACCTCACAATGAATTTGATTAAGTATAACAAATTGTATTATATGAAACCTACTTGTATGTTTATAGCACTTCATGAATACCTTATACAATAGAACATTTTAATTGACCATTGTGTGCAACTTCACCTGGCAGCCTATTTTGTGATTTTTAATAATCCTCACATGCAATAAATTACTATATAACTAAACTGATTCCCATTTAAATATTGCATTCTGCATTATGAAATGTATTAACCGCATTACCTCCATTTTATCGTTAACTCTCCGCTTCAGACCTACAACTGTAAAACTACAGTTCAATTTTGAAGATTGCATTTCTATACAGATGTGTGGAATTATATCCAGTGGCAGTTCCAGTGCTGTTTACAGAATTTTATTAAGGTCACACCAAAGTAGGTGCAGTACGTAATCCTGTAGTCCAGGTTTTCAATGATATGTGACATGAATCTTGGAAAGAATCTGGGTTAAATGTTCACTATCATCTGCACTGTTGTTTCCACCATTGCTTTGTATGTGTGTTATCTTTCAAATTCATTCTGCATGTATGTATCAAGGTTTAATAAAAGCATCCAGTTCAGGGCAGGCTACGCAGCATCAATGATGCTTGATGGGACGGTTGTCTGTCCCGCTCTATACCTGTGGTTTCACACATAGACTCTGAGCACTTTTGTACTCTAGTTCAAAGCAGGAAAAATTGCCAAAATGTAGTCATGGCAGATATAAAGGTGAGACCCAGCCAAAGTTTCTGTTGGAATAGGCTCATAACTTCAACACTAGTTCCCAGTGATTTTCAAGAGACAGAGTGAGTGCTGTCCGAGAGTTCCTCAAGACAACCTGCCCATCCTTTATGCAGAGTGCTAACGTTTTAATGGAATGATTAGGTAAGGACGGGAGGACAGTGAAGACTTCTTGATTATCGGTTTGGTCTCCTATCCTTCACAACATTAATTGGTATGGAGGTCCAGAGAACCCTTGAAACTGAAGATGTTAATTTTAAAGGTTATTTGTAGTTAAATAAAGAGAAGGAAGAGGTCTTCTCATTGGAGTGCATGCTTATTTGTTCTTCTATCATTAGTGATCTAAAGCTTATGACCTATAGATATGTTAAACTATTGCTGTGCATTTTTATTTGAAATATAATTTCCCACATTTACCATGGGAGTACCAAGATCATCTCCTCTACAACAGCAGATTGCATTACATAATTTATATATACACTCACCTAAAGGATTATTAGGAACACCTGTTCAATTTCTCATTATTGCAATTATCTAATCAACCAATCACATGGCAGTTGCTTCAATGCATTTAGGGGTGTGGTCCTGGTCAAGACAATCTCCTGAACTCCAAACTGAATGTCTGAATGGGAAAGAAAGGTGATTTAAGCAA
Source organism: Amia ocellicauda (assembly GCF_036373705.1). Lineage (NCBI taxonomy): Eukaryota > Metazoa > Chordata > Actinopteri > Amiiformes > Amiidae > Amia > Amia ocellicauda. Next base: position 21,623,863 of record NC_089853.1, read on the forward strand.
TTTTGAGCGTGGCATGGTTGTTGGTGCCAGACGGGCCGGTCTGAGTATTTCACAATCTGCTCAGTTACTGGGATTTTCACGCACAACCATTTCTAGGGTTTACAAAGAATGGTGTGAAAAGGGAAAAACATGCAGTATGCGGCAGTCCTGTGGGCGAAAATTCCTTGTTGATGCTAGAGGTCAGAGGAGAATGGGCCGACTGATTCAAGCTGGTAGAAGAGCAACTTTGACTGAAATAACCACTCGTTACAACCGAGGTATGTAGCAAAGCATTTGTGAAGCCACAACATGTACAACCTTGAGGCAGATGGGCTACAACAGCAGAAGACCCCACCGGGTACCACTCATCTCCACTACAAATAGGAAAAAGAGGCTACAATTTGCACAAGCTCACCAAAATTGGACAGTTGAAGACTGGAAAAATGTTGCCTGGTCTGATGAGTCTCGATTTCTGTTGAGACATTCAGATGGTCAGAATTTGGCGTAAACAGAATGAGAATATGGATCCATCATGCCTTGTTACCACTGTGCAGGCTGGTGGTGGTGGTGTAATGGTGTGGGGGATGTTTTCTTGGCACACTTTAGGCCCCTTAGTGCCAATTGGGCATCGTTTAAATGCCACGGCCTACCTGAGCATTGTTTCTGACCATGTCCATCCCTTTATGACCACCATGTACCCATCCTCTGATGGCTACTTCCAGCAGGATAATGCACCATGTCACAAAGGTCGAATCATTTCAAATTGGTTTCTTGAACATGACAATGAGTTCACTGTACTAAACTGGCCCCCACAGTCACCAGATCTCAACCCAATAGAGCATCTTTGGGATGTGGTGGAACGGGAGCGTCGTGCCCTGGATGTGCATCCCACAAATCTCCATCAACTGCAAGATGCTATCCTATCAATATGGGCCAACATTTCTAAAGAATGCTTTCAGCACCTTGTTGAATCAATGCCACGTAGAATGAAGGCAGTTCTGAAGGTGAAAGGGGGTCAAACACAGTATTAGTATGGTGTTCCTAATAATCCTTTAGGTGAGTGTATATATATATACATCTACACACACATTGTACCACTAGCAACTTTCTACCATGCAGAGAACATGTGATTCTTCTCTTAACAACATTTGCCATTTTAACTGTGCTCCAGGACATTATTTTGTATTTACAAAGGCATAATTGAATTAAACTTAAATTATGGGATTAAAAGCTCTAACCAAAATTACTACTGTATACTACAGGTAGTTGAGTAATACTTTTTTCTCTTCCTTGTTCAGTTTTTTATTTTTATTTTTCTCTACCACTTCTGGTTCACAGCATTTTAATGAAAACCACCTCATGTTTTGATCTGCACAATCAACCTATAGAGCAGCTGAGTTCACAAGACCAGAAGAAAGAGTACATTTGCTGCCTCTGCCAAGTAGACAGGAAACAGTGCAGTTTGACAAGTGGTGAGGGTGTATAAGCACGCCTACCAGCCAATCGGATTCCACAGCTTGTTGCTATGTGTGCTCTGAATCTGCCTTCTTTGTATGAGGGGGGGGGACTGTGCCTTGCAGTGCAACAGCAGTAAAGGAACATGCAGCCAGAGCAGACTGCTGCAGACATCTGGAACCCTCAGATATTAACAGTGTAGCCGAAGTGTAGCCAGGAGGCAACTTCCTTTACACAAGGGGTCCAGTATGGTCTACAATGAAAACAAAGGTGTGTACTGGAAAGATACTATTAATCTGTGCTGTTCTTCTGTTTCATGTCTGTGATATGACTTGTACCAGGAACAAAGAAAATAGTTGGCAGAACGTAATGCAGAATACAACACCAAACATATTTTCTCTCCCTTATTTATGTATTTATTTATGGTCAGCCCTTTAAGAACAAAGGTGTTACATTGTTCTGTGTTTATTTATTTTCTGTTGTTATTACAGCTAAATATTACTGTCAAATTTTAATTATATATGTTACTGACAATAGAACATGTATTGTTCAAATAGCTTAAAACAGTCAATCAGATATTTTAGTTACTAGATTTATATGTGCTGCATTTTTAAAGGCTGAAATGTTTAATCAGACATTCAGTAGACTTGGGCCTCTTTGTGTACACAATGTTTAAATTGGGATGTTTCTGCAACATTGTTTATGCAGATACTGAGTTAAGATGGGGGTGTGCAAACTTCTAAACTCTTGCAACATTAAATTAACTACAGAATTACATTGTTTCAAATTAGGGATGTGAACAATACACAATATGCCTCCTGCCAAGCTACAGCAGACTTGAGAACTTTGTTTTGTTTTGGTGTATGTTCACGTCTTATCTAGAGCTTTTTTTCCCTTCTTCCCCTGCACCTCAGGTGATAAACATTTATACAGCAGCGTCTGTGCTCTGCCTTCTGTCAGTGGACTACCTTCCATGACATTAGAAGGATAGCTAAAGCCATGATTAAAAGGAGTCATCACAAGAAGGGTGTCAAGCAGAAATAAATAGTATTTAATGGCATATAATGGCATTATTTATTATTACCAGCCATAAACCATGGTACTGGTGATGCAGTGAAATAGACTGTGGGTGTGCTGTCTTGCTGTCCTGATTCCTCAAATATTCTTCAAATGGTAATTTGTCACTTTTTTTTTTTATTCTCCAACAGACGTTTGGAAGATGCAGTGATTAATGTAGCTGAAGCCAACAGATTTAGTGACTCACACCCGAGTCTTTTTGTTAAGGAAACAAGGCAAATACAAGCTTATGTCTGTCCCATTATGCCTTGTTTGCATTATGTAGGTCATGTACCCTTTTGACAAGTTAAAGAGTGTACTTTTATCTTGGGAGTGTTGCTTTAATAATCCTGTGTCATTATTTAACTGCTGCAGGGTAGATGCTGCTTATGCAAGTGCAGTCTGACCAATAGGGTGCAGTGAAAGAGACACCTATCTCGACTTGAACGGGGAAGGTTCCTGCTGAAAGTAATGACATCATGCTTTTCATTATCAGTACACAGACACTCTGTGCCATTCAGTGTTCTTGTTTGCCAGTGCTGACATGGTTGATCAAGCTCTCTCTCACTCTCTCTTTCTTTCTTTTGCCAAGAGATACAGCAATGGCTGGACCAGAGTGAGTCACGTTGTTTAGGTAGAAAATTTGTGAAATGGTACCATCTTTCTATTTCTCAGTGTGTTGTAAAAAGCACTTTTTATTTTGTTTTTTGTTTTTGTTTTTAAGACTGGCTTCTGAAAATTATTTTAATGGAATTTGATTCTAGACCCTCAAATAAACAATGTTCTTACACATATTGATAAGGTGTGTATGAATGAATGCTAAACCTACGTGTTTAAGGGGTAATAATCAATATGCAAGACCAACAGCATATACTTGCCACTTCAAATGTACTGTTAATGTGTGTTGTTGAGAAATTCAATCCATTACTGTAAAACTATTTTAGGTTAAAATATTTGTATCTATTTAAAATTAGACTAAAACCCTTTTTTTTTATTATTATTTAAATGGATTTCACACAGGGTGTTTCATTTGCTAAAAAAAGATTTGACTTTTTGAGTTTGTAGTGGACTAGTCATCCATACAATGGACACCTTTCCTTTAAAGGCAACAATCACACCCTTTTCCTGTTCCTTGAAATGAATTGGTAATAGTCTTGTACTGCGGTATATATTTGATACAACGCCACTGAAGCAAAACCAATTGGATTTGAATGTTTGCTATAGATCTGTTTTTCCATGTGGTAGGCCTGTATTTAAGAAGAGTTGGTCTAGTTGCAATATTTTTCTTTATTTTAAAGTTGAACTTTAAATGTAATTAATCCTGGAAATTGTGGACGTTTCATATATTCAAAAAATAATTTTCCTGTGGAACTTATTCCACTCTTGCTTATCTACAACTGACATGAATTGTTCTCTAGGCTCTAGCTTAAGCTACCCTCTGTGAATAACAGCCAGTTGTATTGACACTCCTCCCGGGCCCATGGTTATCCAAGTTACTTTCTGCTTTCTCCTCAACCACTGCAGTACTTGCCTGTGGGCACAAAGGAAGACAATATCTACCCAGTTAACGTTGTCATCACATTTGCTTATGAAAGAATTGTGCTGATGTGCTGCAAGAGGTCAGGTTATCCAGGAATGCCCCCTGTACCCTTGAGAATGCCTTAGGAGGTTGGTTGGGTGTCTATTTGGATTTGTAAAATGGCTTGGTACTTGTTAAATCAGGCAAGTTAGCCATGTCCCACAGTTGTGAGCTACAGAGATGCTTGTTCTGTGGTCTGTGGTTGTTTTAATATTGAATGCATTCACTGCAATCCAGTATAAAGACCCACTACTGAGCATGCCCATATTGAATGTAAATGTAATCTTTAATATGTATTAAAATAAATGGGTAAGTTAACATTGTGATATAGGACAGTAGTTAAGTGGAGTATAGTGTACAATACTGGTCCATTATATTTTAATTTGAGTATCTAACCTGAAATCAGTTTTGGTATTTAATGCCATTGAAAATTGCATTTTGTTTTTTTTAATTATTATTATTTTGTTTTGTTTAGACCAATACACTATAATTACCTCTTTTTAAATGTCTGTTTTACTGTGGCCATGATTTAGACCTGTGTTAAATTTGGTTCTCCAGCCTGCCTGGTATTTAACCCTTGCTCTGAGCTAAACAGAAGTTCTTCTTTGTGAGGTTAAGAAAACATTATATGCTAAGTGCATGGTTTTTATAGTAAACAAACTTAAAAACATATATAGCTTTGCAAACCAAAGTCTGCTAAAGATGGAATCCAAAACACTGGGAATAAGACCTTTGGATAGCTGTCTCCACCAGAGAGGGCACAAAGTCTGGTGTGCACCAAATATGGTGGCTCTTTGGTAGTTTGCCAGGTAGCAGTGCACTGCCAGCACCGCTTAGTGGCCCTGTCTAGGGGGGCTCAGGCAACAGCCTATCAGGCCCAACTGCACCTCACGGTGACTTTTTGGTCACTAGGACAGGGCTGACCATTCCACAGTCTAGGTTACTGCCTCCTGACAATTGAGTTAACGGCTTACTTTTCTTTTCTTACCCCCCCTCCATTTGTACATTTTCTCACATTTCTGAGTCAAAGCATTGCTAAATAGAGATTGCACAGTGCAATAAAACACTCATTAAACAAAAACAACTCAAAAAACAAATATAAGCTTGAAATCTAGATCATTGACTCTTGTTATTGTACGTCATCTGGGAAATGAGCACAGGCCTCAAAGCAGTATCTGTAGTCTCAGTGTTTTATGTGAATTGTCTCCCAAGTGCTTACATTTCAGAAATTCTAATTACCTTGAGCTTTATTGTGCAAACTAATAATGGTTTTGTCTATAAGACTGGCCAATAAAACAGCTGGGTTTATAGTGCTGTGCAAGGAGGGAAATATTTATTGCTAATATTCATTTGTTTTAAATGGCTTCTTTGAAAAGATTTAGACTTTACTATATATCTAACATCCATCCATCACAGCTGCCCTGGGTTTATTTTACCCTAATATTACTAGGCATGGAGTGAAAGAGTAGAATATGCAAGGTTTATGAGTAACAGCTGTAACACGGCTCATACCATTTTACATAAGAAATATCTTGTATTTGTCACAAAATAACTCAATACAAATACTGCACCCTTACTGTGGAATAATGAGAATATTTCACTGCATGTGATTATTGTTGGGGATCTATATGATCGGCTGTTTGCAGATGGCAATGGAGTGAGTGGTTGCATTTATCTTAAAGTTGTAAGTAAGCAGCTTTGATATGTAGGAGATGGCTCTTGTACAGTAATCTCCCACAAATGCTTTGCTTCTGCATGTCCATTATACAGACTGCAAAGTGTTTTAATAATCAGCCTTGTCCTCAGTTACAAAAATATGCATTTAATTTCAAGATTAAGGTCTTAAAGATATAACATTTGTTTGATATAGTAACTGCTTACTGTACGTTCCATGCAGTAGAACATATTGGTCTTGAAGCATTTTGTCACAAGGATATTTGTATACCTACAACTCCTTGCTATATTTTTTGTTTTGCATATTCCGAGGTTTCTGTCTTGTCTTCTGATTCAACAACAAAACTTTCCTAACATGATTTAAATGTTTATTTTAATTATTATAAGAGACAATAAGTGACCGCCATTTATATTGCACCTCCTGTGAGGCTTTTTGCCATTGCAAAAACTGACATGCACTTCTAACGTCAGTTCTGTTCAATCCTATGAGCGTTGCTGAAATCTCAGATCTATACAGGCAGGATTTACTTGGGGAAAAGAAAACCCAAACACTATTTCTTTGTTTCTTCAATAAAACAGATTATTTAATAAGCTTATCTGATTTCATGTGTCCCACGAACAGTATTATCTATTAATGAGAGAACTTCTCATGCGAACACATGACACTTGTCGGTTTTTCTTCCCCCCCAAGAGGCTGCTGGGAAAGGACAGCTGCATGAAGCATGTGTGTATTGTATAAGTGGTAATGTGTGTATTATAAAACTGGTCAAAATTCCCATTTATCTAATGCAAAATCCTTGTAACTATTTTGAAATTAAAGGCATATCTGTGTAAACACAGGAATTTCTATAAAAAATAAACAACATTGGTAGTTCAAAGGCTGTAGTTACATATATGTTTTTACCATACAGCTTATTGGCCTGAAGCATGGGGGTGGGGGGGATTCATGTGTTTGTTTGTGTTGTATGAAATATCCATAATTAAAATATACTACAAAACAGTGATGTAATTCCTCTGGTAGTGTTTTTTAGGACCCATTTTGTTTCCATTTCACACTACTGTCCATCTTCTCAAGACAGTGTGGATAATTGCAGCTGTCTCACTATAATGCAGTATGATTTTTTCATGCTCTATATAGAGGAATTACCATGGCATATTGCTTTGAGGTGGCTCTGTGTTTCTTTGCACAATTTTTCATTGGTTTCAACTGCCCAAAGCTCAAGATCAGGAGCATTTTTTTTTTTTACTTTGTACCATGCAAACTTAATGGAATGAGATGAGGATCTAAGACTACTATTAATTTATTTTTCTTCCCTTAAGTGGCATAAAAACCAAATATTTTGCCTGTTCACCTGACTTCAGGCAAACTTCCACAGCAGCCGAGTGTGCTCTAGAATACATTTCCAGGTTGACCTGTACAAGTTTGAGGCTTGTGTGAGATGAATCGCCCTTGCCAAGATGTCCCGCATTTCTAGAAGAATATACTGTTTGGGAAATTGCACAACGAACTTCAGCTGAATTTTTTACACTACAGATTAGAGTTAAAATAACCCTGGAACAAAGTAGCCCTGGACCAAGACTTGTATTTGACATTTGAGGTCCTCTATTCAGTCAGGCCAACACAGCTGATCTGTGGGCTCTGCTTCAATATCTTGCAGAGACATCCCTCAAAATAGTGTTCAACAGTTCTCAAAATAGTTTTCAGTTACATAAATCGAATGTGAACAGAAAAAGTCTGCTTCATTTACATACTGAGAAGTGTGTGGTGCTCTGTGATAGTGTCTTAGAAGGCTCTTTGAAAAGGGCAAATGAAGTGCCAAGCTCAAATTACGTAAACCACCAAATGTTTTCTGCATTCTTCCCCTCCATCGGGGGAGTGCTGTCACTGCCAGACTAAACTGGGAAATGAAACCTGACTGACGTAACTAATGCTCGCTGAGGACGGGTCTGGACCAGGCAGGTTTTCTCCTCACAGTGCATATTACCCCAGTGTCTTTAGGATGCTGCAGGTGAAACCTAGCCATCAGCACTGTGTTGCAGGTCTGAAAGTCTCGAATGCCAGTTACTAGGTAGCAGTGTGACAAGCCCAGATCGTATTTATGGAAATAATCTATTGCTGTATGCTCCCTTTCCACTCGTTGGGCTCACAGGGAAGATTTTTAGGAGCATTGAATGCTTTCAGTCTGTAGTAATTGGTGTTTAAAAAGTAACATGTCATCCTTTCTGTTCCTACAAAAGCTTAGTGTGATTGTGTGACATCTTTCCCTTTTTCCCCTATGAGCTCAACTGAATTGTTCTTTTTTTCTTTCCAGCTTATAAAGCCTTACCTTTAACCCAGTTCACTGAAAGCGCACAAGCAACAAAGAGCCTTGGGTGGGAGTGCTACGCCATGGCCCGAGCCAGCTGAGGCACTCTTTCAGATTAAATGGAACCAGTACCCTCCATTCCCTCTTTGTTAACTATCGTTTCATCACGTGCGAAAATAAGTCTGTTGGGGGGGGGGGGGGGGGCGACTTCAGATGGAAGTGGTTGTGACTCACTGAGACGGTGTAGGAGTTGCAGTGCTACAGAAACTGACAAACCAAGGGTGTGTTGTGGCTCGGCTTACCATTCCCAGCTGTCCCAGGACTGTTGCATGTGCTTGCATCAGATGGCAGGTTTGTGTACGTTCTCCAGTAGGAAGAGTAGCAGCCACCACCAGGCGGGGCCGGTTTGTCTTGACACTGTGAAAGATTCCACTTGTAAATGGGAAAAGGAGGTAATATCTCAATAGTTCTCTAAAAACTGTACTAAGACAGAGTGTAGTTGTACAATCAGTGGGAACTTAAAATTGAAGAGCAAGGCCACATTTTTGTTCTAGTGATAAGTATGTTGCTTTTTATTTGTATTTTATTAAGTGATGGGACCGCTCCACTTATTCTATTAAATACAAGTTTGAATGACAAATTTTACTATAGATCATGGTCTTTATTTTAGTTTAAGTATAAATGTATTCTGGTACTGTTTTTTTTGTTTTGTTTAGTAAATGGTAATAAATTACAAACTGGAGCTGAAGCCTTTGAGGCCCATTATCTCCGCTGAACAACTGCCAAGAGGTGAAAGAGCTGGCTAAAAGCTGTGATACTCTGGGATCTGTCACCATTGAATCTGTAGATATATTTTAATTTTAGATTACAAACAAACTGAAAGGTTGTTGAAAGTCATAATAAAGGATTATGTAATCTGGGGGTTTATGCCATCACAAAGGCACTGTTATCATGGGTGTCTAAATACTGGGTTCTTACACTAGAAGTTTACTGAAATGATAAAGAAACAAGAATGAATGGAACATCATCTTCACTGTAATGTAATTACTCCACAGACCTAAATCTGAAAAAAGACAATTGCACACAAAGGAGAAATGTAAAAAAGGCAACTAATTCCACAGTTATGTGTCAAACACTGAGCATCTGAGGAGTTGTGCGCCCACTGAGGTCTCAAATAGTCCACTGAAAAGAGTTTCATTTTAGGTTTATTTGAGTGGATAATAAATTAATTTGTGAAAGTGACAAAATAAGCCCAGCATTCATTCCTGGATAGGTACACAGTATTCACAAGAACATTCAGTGCACATTCTTAATTACTTCCTTCCACTTGCAGTATTTTTAGTGACACGTATCCAGTTTAATCTTCTCCACAGGGTGCACTTATTCCTTACAAAAAAGTCACCCTTCCTGGCGGAGAATAAGGAGCCCACAGAATTCCATCTGGAATAGCAGAAGTTGGCTGTGATTGCACACATTACAGCGCTTGTCTTAAACAATCTAAATAAATGTCCTTTCATATCACACAGTACCTAATTCAGGTTTAATTTTTGGAGCGTCTCGAGACAGTGTTAATTTAGACTGCATGTGCTTAATTATAGTCATGGTCTCATTCGAACCCATTAAGTGGTTGTTTAATTTTAGACTCCTCTCAGTCTGCTGGTCTAATGAGGATATTTTACTAGTCCAGTCATCTGAAACGGTCCTAGGTTTGATTCTGGACTTGGTCCAAGGATTCTGCTCAAGTCACTGGCTTAGCCGAGTTGAAAATAATTGTTCAGAGTTTCCCTTAACAGGAATCATGCATCATATTATTCTGTTGCAGATACTAATTCTGTGGCGAATCCTCAATGGGAATGTGACATTCAACACAGAGAGAAAGGTGATAGGTGATAGGCTCACGTTTTCATCTGTCAGACTGCGCCTGGAATAAAACATGCTGACTACACTGAACTTTTTACAAGCATCCGCTAAACTCAGTGAAACATAATGCCTCTTCTAGAGTTCTATAGGATGATGAATTCTCTGTTTTAAACTGATACTGAAAGTTAGGGTATCATGGTTTTGGCAATAACAGGAGAGGTGTTGGGGGGGTAATTCCTCATGTTTATTAAATATGTAGCACTCAAATTTGCCGGCATCATTTACCATTAAATCCTACTGTTCCATTCAGTTTTAATCTCCTGACAGTGCATACAACCCCTAGCTGGCTAATTTACGCACACTGCGTAATTTTGCAAAATCCATTTTGCAATCTGAATGGAGTGCTCCATAATGTCCTATTATACTGAAATAATTCACTGAGAAATGGATTTGTATTTAAACCTGCTTAACCTCCTCCCCCCCTACTAGAAAAAAGAGAAGGAAGCCAGAGAGCATGATATTAAAATAATATGCTTCCTCCAAGAATGGTTAGTCATTTAGACCATACAATTAGTGCTGCTATAGTTAAAGTACTAAAATTATCATAAGATATTATCATGGAATATTTGATGTTGTTTCTGCAGGATTGATATGTTGTACAAGAAATATTGACGTAATCTTGTGGTTTAAAAAAACCCAAACGTGGGTGGAATGGTTTCATCTTTGCTCTAAAATAGACTTCTTCCTGTCTATTAACATCTTAAGGCTGTAGTTTTATTATTATTTTTTGAGTGTGTGTATTTTTAAAGTTATAATTATTTTTAAAGGAGATGAATACATTAAAACTGTGTTATAGGCTCTCGTGTATTTGTATAAGATCTAATCTTTGGTGTATGCAATCTATATCATGTGTAACACATGCTCTAAATGCTTTTTGTTGTTGAAGTAGTTTATTACAGAAGTAACCTTCCAAAAATCACTAATAAAATGATGAGCCACATGAAATGTATTTTCTGTTTTACTTGATTTTTAAGTTCTATTAGTTAACCTGTCATGCATGTTGCTAGGTGACATGAGTGAACCCAGAGAGAATTTCAAGTGTATAGAATACCTTAATTATTTCTGTCCCTGAAGTGGAAATAATACAAATGCCCTACTGAGTACATGTCTAGTTCAGCAATAGTTTAAGATAATGATGATGAGGATAACCTTACAATAAAGGTTGTGAATTACTGAAACTCTCAATGGGTGTAGGACTGTCCAAGACCTTTGTTTAATGTATAAAGAATGCCTGCAGCTGCAGTTACATTCACAGAGAGCTGCTGAATTTCAATTCTTTCTGCTAGCTTTGACAGAACCTTGCACTGCAGCACTAACAAAGGATCTAGTGTAATTCTATGTGTTTTTAAAGAACATACTGCATGAGTTTGTTCCATCGATGCAACATATCAAGCAGCTTAAAATCGCATTCTGTTAAGTCTATGTTTAACAAAACAATATGTAAAAAGAGAAAAACTTTGCTTGTGCTGATCGTGTAGATTCCCGCCACTTTACTCATTGATATTGTTAATTTGGTTTTGTTTTATTAAAAAACATCGATGTAAGCTGTTATTGCTTACAGTTATAGTCAAACAACTTGTAGTAAATGCAAGAACCATCTACAATATCCTAAAGCCAAACAAAGAACAAATTTGGGGGAACTTTAAAGCAAGCTCTTTAGTATGGTCAACCCTCACACTGTTCAATACAATTACCCAAAGCTTGATATCAGATTGCCTAAGCTAACACTAGGAACTGTGTGTAAAGCAATGTCAAGTGACCAAATCTGGCCGGTGTCAGTTATTTATGTTCCCCTTTTATATTTCAGGGAACAAATAAATAACTTTGCATTAAATTTACCTAGTTGGATCTTGACGACAAGTCAAAGCTCAAACACCAAAAATATAAACCATTATTTATACTGGGATATGGGGAAAGGTCCAAGATTGCAGTGTGGTGAAGAATTTTCCTCATTATTTATTTCTTGTCCAGGGCGACTTACAAAATATCAGAGCAATACAAAGTGCAATAATACAGTGCAGTTCAGCCATAATACATTTGACAAATTTAGAATTTACACAAGTGTATAGGAGATACAGTAAGCAATATACATGGTCCTATATCCTAGATTGTAAAAGCTGATAAATGCAGACAAGATGTTAAAACAAAGTTAAGAACTAAGGGAGAGGGAGAATGGGGGAAATCAAAATAAACAATAAACAAGTGCTATTAATGCAAAGGCAAGAGTATGACAAAACGTTGTACAAGTGCAATCTTACAGGAGAATGAAAGACTAAATTACAAGTACAGTCTGAAAAGATGTCTTGAGTAATCACCTGAAGGAGGTCAGAGACTCGACTGTTTTGACTTCAGTGTGAAGGTTGTTCCACCACTTCGGGGCCAGGGATGAGAGAGAGCGGCTCTGGAGGAAGGGGAGTGGAGAGGAGGCAGAGTTAGTCTTCTGGCACCGGAAGATCGCAGTGGTCTGGAGGGGATGTATGGAGAGACGAGGGTCTGAAGGTAACTCGGTGCAGTGTGGCCGAGACAGTGGTAGGTGAGGATCAGTGTCTTGAACTGAATGTGTGCCGGTATCGGGAGCCAGCGGGTCGGATTCGGCATATGTTGCTCAGGAAGAATCTGCAGGTGCGTCTCAACGTGGTGATGTGTAAGAGAGCACAGGTGACTCCTAGGTTCTTAGCGGGAGAAGGAGGAGAGTGGCGTAGTTTCCAAGGGGATTGAGATGGAGAGGTTAGCAGAAGGCAAGGGGGGGGGGAGAGGAGATCGGATTTGGAGAGGTTGAGCTTGAGGTGCATACAGGTGGAGATAGCAGACAAACAGGAAGAGATGTGAGAGGGGATGAGAGGGTCAGAGGAGGGGAAAGACTGGAAGATCTGGGCATCATCTGCATAAAAATGGTAAGAGAAACCATGGGATGTGATGAGGGGGCCCAGGGAATGAGTGTAGACCGGACAGGAGGGGGCCCAGGACGGAGCCTTGGGGTACACCTGTGAGGAGAGGTTGGGAGGTGGATGAAGAACCTCCCCATGTCACTTGGTAGGTCCGGTAATTGAGGTAGGAGGAGAACCAGGTGAAAGCAGTCCCAGAGATTCCAAGGTCAGCGAGGGAGGAGAGGGGGATTGAGTGATTGACTGTGTCAAATGCTGCAGAGAGATCAAGGGGGATGAGGACTGAGGAGAGGGAGGCTGCCTGAGCACAGCTGAGGGAGTCAGTGACTGCCAGGAGAGCAATCACAGTGGAGTAAGCTGTGCGGAAGCCGGATTGCAGAGGATCAAGATGGGAAAGAAATGCAGAGAGCTGACAGTGGACAGCACGCTCGAGGGTCTTTGAGAGAAAGGCGAGTAGGGAGACAGGGCGGTAATTCTAAGGAGAGGTGGGGTCAAGGGTAGGTTTCTTGAGGAGTGGGATGACGGCAGCTTGTTTAAATGCAGAGGGGAAACAGCCAGAGAGGAGTGAGGAGTTGAGAAGGGAGGAGATGAAGGGGAGTAGATCAGGAGCAGTCGCTTGGAGGAGGCAAGTGGGGAGAGGGTCCAGGGCACACGTTGTGGGTTTGTGACCTAGGAGGAGAGAGGAAAGTTCAGAGACTGAAAGAGGCAAAATCATCTTGGAGAGAGAGGGAGGAGGGGGAGGGGGAGGAGAAGGTAGAGTAGAGTTTGCAAGGGTTGTTGACAGAGGATTCAAAGAGTGATTGGAAGCAAGACTTCTTGGCTGAAGTGAGTGAGGAGGAGAATGTGGACAGTAGAGAGCGGTAGAGTTTGAGGGCCGCTGGGAGTTTGGACCTCTTCCACTTCTGTTCAGCGGCACGCTGACTGGATCAGGTTGAGCGGAGAATGGAAGAGATCCAAGGCTGAGGAGGGGAGGGATGGACAGGACGAGACATGAGAGGACAGAGAGTTAAGGGACAAGGTGAGGGAGGAGAACAAAGAGGAGGTAGCACAGTTAACAGACACATGGGAAAAACACTCAATGGAAGGGAAGAGAGTGAGAGCAGTGGAGGCAAGGGTGGAGGGGGAGACGGAGCGGAGATCACGGCAGAAGGTGATGGAGGGAGTGGGTTGGGTGGGGAGGGAGGGGAGTGAAAGGGAGAAGGAGATGAAGTGGTGGTCCGAGATGTCCAGGGGTGTCGAAGGGGAGCAGCCTCTAGAGAAGATGAGGTCTAGGTGGCGGCCTGCCCTGTGAGTGGGGGGAGATGTGATAGAGGAGAGAAAGGGGGGGACAGAGAAGAGGATAGAAGAGGAGAGCAGGAGCCCTGTTCCTCCTCCCCGCCCAGTAAGACAGGGGAGTGGGACAGGACAAACCGAGAGTATAGGGCAGCAGGGGTGGTTGAGTTCTCAGGGAGATCCATGTCTCGGTGAGAGCGAGGAAATCCAGAGAGTGGTGGGAGGCGAAGGCGGAGATGAAGTCGTCCTTGTTGGAAGCTGAATGGCAGTTCCACAGGCCTCCAGGGAGGGGAATAGAGCGGAGGGAAGAGGAGGGGAGCGGCAGAGAGATGAGGTTAGACAGATTAGGGAGGCAATGGTGTGCAGGTGCATGCTGAGAGGAAGGAGAGAGCAGGACTGGAATCCGAGAGATCATCATGGCTTGTTGCTGTTGCTGTTGCTGTGTGGCTTCTCCTTGCTGGACTCCCACAGCTAAAGTCCCTGCCCTTTGGAATTGGGGCACTGAAGGCTGCTGGCACAGACGTCCAGGGGGCTGTTAAATACTCCACCTGTAGCTAATTAGGAGGGTACACACCTGCGTTGCGTTGAATGACACAAGGCTGTCAGGATGGCGCAGTCTCTCCCAGGCAGGACTGCTAATAGCACAAATAATGGCTGCTTTACAAAGACCATGCCAGACACACGGAGTTACACTGATCAATAGCTCACAATAATGCTAAATAATAACAGCCTACAGCCCCCTGTAACCGCTTCTGATTTACAGAAACTCATGTTAATGTATGTCAAGATGGAAGCTATTTTTCAAATGTCTGACCTGTTTCTAAATGTACTGCACTGCCATGTTTTGAATATTTTCCATTTTGAGATTAATCCCCAGTATGCAGCACCACCACATTCTAAATTGCACCTCCTGGCTTACAAATGTGGATTTGTCTCAGATTGTTGCCTTCTTTGTTTATCGGTGAGGCTCTCGGATGTTAAAGGTGCGTTGATTAAAATGCTTTCTGACTTCAGTTAAATGCAGCATGAAAGCGCTATTAACTGTGCATTTGATTAGTGCTGTCTCTGCCTGTTGTGAGAGGAGTTAAGATCGAGCAAGGCAGACAGTGAAAAATGCTCCTGTTAGGTCTGTCTGCTAGGGAACAATTAGGTAATTATGGTCCAGGGGTCGAACAAAGCTCACAGAAAACATGTATGGATTTTTGGAATTGGTGTTTAATTTATCCATTGTCATGATTTCAGAGAAAGAATCCTGTCTGACTGTGCAAAGACAGTTAAGAAACGTGTCTTTCTAAGCAATCCCGAAACTTTAATCACTTTCTTAAAATTGCCATTCTGTCTCGTCGTGTTGGGACTTGCTGTATTTTCAAGAGCGTTCTTGTAACCCCCACCCCTTACCTCTTGCCTTGATATCAATAATAAAAAAAAAAGTAAACAATTTACAATTAATACCATTGTAAGGAAAATGTAGCTACATTTTCTACACATATTTAAGGTATTACGTTATATACAGAGGTATATTAAAATAAGTTAAAACCTTGTCCATTTCAGTTGGAAATGTTCAGCTACTAGCAGAGAGAGGATATGAATGACCATTATTCTAAGGAGATTGCCTATAAACCTCTCTTGACTAGGGCTATTTGTTACAACAATAGAAGTGGTTGGCTTTGGCTTTACTGTCCTCTGCATTCATATTTACATGATCAAGGAACTACTTTTGAGTGATCAACTCATGTAGATCAGCATGATCAATGCATTCAGATGAAACTCCAGACTGTACAATGCAAACAAGGCCAATCGAACCCCTGCTCTTGGACTTCAGGTAGTGAACTGGTCTAATAGATAAGGACAACAGAGCAAGAATGTGTATAGAAGTTAGTGACTAGGTCATGGCATTCCAATGCTCTATATTACAATGAGCTGGTTCCTCATTATTAAAGTACCACCCAAAAGAGATGTACCTATGAGAAATGGTAATAAATGGTAATCCTCTCTGATGCTCCGCTTTATGCTCATGTTTTCTGCCAGTAGGTTCGGTAAACAAGCTTATTTGTACTACTGTGAATGCTGGTATTTCGTTTTACTGTGTAATGCAATTGTTACTAAACATGCAATATCTGTATCCTAGAATCAATACATTTTAAGTCACGCTATGTTGATCTAGTTAGAAGGTAACTAACAAAATGACAATACATGTTTTCCTACACCATAAAGAACAAGCAAAATCAGTCCAGAACTAACATTGCATAATGCCGCAGAATGTCAGTGGTCTTGTTTACTGCTTCACTAAGCCATCTGTACACTTTGCTTTCAGATGCTGCTGAAGAGTATTTTGAATATGACGCTGAAGAATTCCTGGTGTTCCTGACCTTGCTCATCACCGAAGGTCGAACTCCAGAATGCTCCGTGAAGGGTCGGACTGAAGGGCTTCACTGCCCCCCGGCTCAGTCTGGCCAGCCAGTGAACACCAAGCATGAGTGCAGCGATAAATTGCCACAGGTATCATTCAGCCAGCGAAACTCAGCTTCCTTTACATCTAAAAGATTATTTAAAGGATAAAGAGGGGGATTTGTTAGGCAAATAAGTTGCAAAATTATTTGTTCCCAGGTTTCAAGTTTCAAAACATATACTTTAAGGACTCAGAAAATTAAAAAACTGATTTTTAGTTTTCATGATCTCTTATATATTTGAGCTAAGTTTGTGTATTGTCTGATACTCTTGACAGTGCCGGCAAGCCAGGAGGACGAGGTCTGAAGTGATGCTGCTCTGGAGGAATAACATTCCCATCATGATTGAGGTGATGCTGCTTCCAGATTGTTGCTATAGTGATGAAGGACCTACAACTGATGGGAATGACATAAATGACCCTGCCATCAAGCAGGATGCATTGTTGTTAGAAAGATGGACCTTGCAGCCAGTTCCCAGACAGTAAGTGTGAAAAACTTTGGTATTTGAGCATTGGGAATTAGTTTAAATATTCTGTTAGCTTATTCAGCTGTTTATTATAAAGTGTTAAAACTAATTAATTCCATGAATGT
The DNA here is from genome assembly GCF_036373705.1 of Amia ocellicauda. NCBI lineage: Eukaryota > Metazoa > Chordata > Actinopteri > Amiiformes > Amiidae > Amia > Amia ocellicauda. Next base: position 21,641,027 of record NC_089853.1, read on the forward strand.
CAGTGACTTAATGACCTAACTTACAATTAATTATGCATTTTGTTCAGAAGGGAAAAGATAATAAATTAGTTGAACGAGTAGTTTCCCAGAATTTTCACAATTACAGAAAAGTGTTAAAGCACCACACCTAAAATGATGCTGGTCAGTTTACTTATTTATTTATATATTGGTTTGTTTGACTGAATTGTTTTGTTCAAAAGGACTAATACTATTTTTTCCTTCAGAAGTGGAGATCGCTTCATTGAGGAGAAGACCCTGCTGCTGGCAGTCCGCTCCTATGTGTTTTTCTCCCAGTTGAGTGCCTGGCTCAGTGCTTCTCACGGTGTTGTTCCTCGAAATATTCTATACAGGTGAGATTCCTAGCAATGACTTTGCAAATTATAAAGCAGGCATGCCTACAATCAAAGGAGGCTCAGGATATTAGAAGGGGTTATAGCATCACTACATAAAATCTATTTCACCAGACATTACAGTGAAAAAACCTTCAGCTGTTCAAGAAGAGTTCACACAAAAGGACAGAGATTAACCTGTTTGTTTGACCCAAGATATGAAATCTTTCATATAATTTCAAAATACTTGAATTAATATATACATTATAATCCAGAGATGCAATTTAATTTAATAAAAAATAAAACCAAATAAGTAAATCAGTATGAGAAGATTTTTTAATTATAATTCTCAGCATTTGGACTTCGTTTATGCCTTATGATTTACCCTTTGAACTATGTTTACCTTATAGGATTAGTGCAGCTGATGAAGAACTAGTCTGGACTTTCTCCCAACCACCAACTGAACATGTGTTTCCAGTTCCTAATGTTTCTCACAGTGTGGCTTTGAAAGTCAGTGTCCAGTCCCTTCCCAGACAGCCGAATTACCCAGTATTGAAATGTAGCATTCACGCCAGCCTGACTTTCTATGGAAAGAAGATCCAAGAGAAGGAGGAAAACCCTGTGGCAGAAGTCAATCCGTGTCATCTGCAAGGGTCCCCACTCACATACCGTAAATCAGCCTGGTCACCATTACCAGAAAGCATAGTCAATCCCAGGAAGTGTCTGCTTCCAGAAGTCACTTCCTCCAGCAAAGCTGTGAGATGGCTTTATTCAAAGTTAAATACCCCCCCTGATATTAGACCTTTGCAGCCTAAGGACGTAGCTTATGGTTCACCCAACACCGGAGAAGCTTCCAAGATGCCAACCTCAGAGGTACCAGTTAGATCTTTCAAATCGCTCTCCTTGATTGATCCCCTTGTGCCACCGAGCCATGGCACTAGACCTCCTTCGGGAGAAACCAATCCTCTAATTGGGTCTCTGCTTCAGGAAAGGCAAGAGGTAATCGCACGCATTGCCCAGCATCTGAATTACTGTGACCCGACCGCACCGCACATCCCCGGGAGTCTGTTCAGCAACCATGAGCCACACGGCTCCAAACCATTCTGGAGCGCTCACGAAGAAGACGGCTTATACATAAAAAATAAAGAGTCCTGCTCCTCAGGCTACACCCCCCAAGATGGTACTGTCCCAGAAAATGGATGTGAAGGAAAGAGCAGGTCCTCTTCCTCCGACACCCCTCTGAGTTTTTGTAGCAAAGCCAAACTGGACAGTGAGCTGAGGTCTTCCCCTAAGCCAGCAGCATGCAGAAGACTGCTTCTGCCAGACACTGAGACTCCTAGAATATCTGATACTGTTCAAGATATCTCAAGACTGATTCAAGACACATTACAGCAATCCCAGAACAAATACAAAATGTGCAAAGAAGGCACGTTTAAAGCACCAAATGAAACTGAGAGAGTATGTTCGAGTTCTAGCAGTCTGCATAAAGACCTACTCCCATGCCAAGATACCTCTCAAGCTTTTGTTAAAGAAATCCGCACTGATGTAAACATTTGCACAGACTTTAAAATTAGCAGAACAGAGGCTCCTGACAATAACGAGCAGGACTGTTCTTTTAGACTTCAGAAAGAGGCCTGTGTCAAACTTGAAAACACAAGAACTAAATCTGAATTGGGGAACTCGGATAGTTTACAAAATGCCAAAAAGGACCCCAGGAAGTTTTGGAATGAAAACCACATCGAAGGACCCAAAGATGGTCAAGGAGAGAATAGATTAAAAGTCACAGAAACGTCTTCACAGGTAGATGTTGATTATTCAAAGGCTCAAGGTGAGCTAGATAAATACAAACCTTTGCAGGATGAAAACAAGGACCCCACCGCATCCAACACATTGAACAGCCTTACCCAGAGAGTCTCCCATGATGAACGGCAAGCCAAGACTGACAGAGCACAGAATGTGGATGTTCTAGTGAGTAATTTTAAAATCAATGGCTGTTTTTATAGCACACACAGTAAGAGCAATGGAATTAAGTAAATAAATTTTAAGCAAATATATTAACTCTTTCAGCTAGTTTCACAGTTGTTCAGTGGATGGGCCTTATTGTTCTCTTTCTCACACAGAGAATTAACCCACAGTCTCCACTGAAGCCATGCAATATTTGGAAAAAGCAGAATCGTCACTCTATAGATGGGACGGCCACAAAAGCTTTCCACCCCTGCACTGGCTTGCCCCTGCTTTCAAGTCCTGTGAGTTGCAAATTGTTTATTTTTTGGATAATATATTCCAGAATGAATATTAATATTGTATTAATCTGATGTGAAGTACATTTTTTTTTTTTTTTTTTTTTTTGTGGTTTTATAATTATTATACTGCAGATTTTATGGTATTTGCAGTTCAGTCCATGATTGTCCTGACAACCAGTACAGCTTTTGTATCTTCTGGTGTTATTGTCTCTCTATTTTGTTTTGTATGCACACCGTCAGTCTTTTGTGTATCAGATGAACGCACCCACTACGTCATTGAACCAGTTTATTCCGTCTGTAAAGAAAAGTCTTTGTTTCTTTTGGCCCTTTCCAGGTGTGCAGCAAGTAGTCAGGCTTATGAGTCACCTCAATGTAGCTGTAAACGGTTCTGACTAACTTCCTGTCAGAACTGACACTGTCCAAAGGCAGAGCACTACATAAAACATCCATTTCCTTCCTTTTGTGACTGCATGAGCAATACACATGTGCAGATGATTTAACTTAAATTGGTCTTTTTTTTTTTTTTAAAGAGTGAGTTCATATAGAAGTCTGACTTAAATGTTTTTTCTTCCCTAATTGCAGTCCTTTTGAATATATAATTAACATTGTATTCAAAGTAAAGCCTTGACAATATGCATAGGATTACCATTATTTTCTATGTCACAAATATGAATATCTAACTTAAGGATTATTTTGCAGGTCCCTCAAAGGAGAACTCAGACAGGGTGTTTTGATTTGGACACATCACTATTACGTTTTAAAGGACTGCCATGGTCTGCCACCAAAAGGTATGAATAATGAACTGCTCTGCTGATTATTCAACTTGTCTTGTCAGTTTTAGTGTGTTTGCATTTTAAACATTAGTGTGTTTGCGTAACTGTTTTTCCCTTTCAGGTAAGTTATGTTAATAAAATATAAAGACATTTTGATGTAATCTTTCCAGTACTTTTAATTTTATTTTATTTAGGAGGTTGAACTGCATAAATGCATTCAAAGATTTGCCATTACTTTCTTCCCAGCACAATATACTATACTTACTTGGTAAATTTCTTATTTTAAACTAATCTTTTTGAGTGATCCCGTAGAACAAAGAAAAGTCTTGTATGAATTTACCAATGTGTATTTTTAGTAGAAAGGTTTTCATTCATCACATTGCCACCTACTGTAAGCATGGATGTTATTTTCCTAAAAAATGATTCATCAGCACAGTATGTTTGGCATTGAACAGCAGGCTTCATCTGTGTGCTAGTGACACCTTACATTCATGTTAGCAATTAGAATGAAAAGCCCATTTAAAAAATTGGGATTTTTGTTGCCTTCTTATGACATGTTTTAATGTTGCTGCTCTCCAACCTGTCAGAACAGGCATTTCTTGTTTTCTAAAAATACACACAGGTTATATGGAAGTGAATTTATTTATTTGTAATTAATGAGTATATAGTTTGTGGAGTAAATACCTGAGGTCACAGTCACTTTTACTGTGTTCATTTGGAATCGATACTACGGGAAGAAAAAAATAAATGAATACAATGATCTGAGGGTATTATTTATTTTTCTTTTAACAGAATGTACTTGAAAATCGAAGATGACAAAGATGATCAGGAACATCAAGTGTTTAGCACAAGTGCTCCACCTGTAACAAGTCTCAGCCTTCTTGGAAACTTTGAGGTGCAATTTTCCTTCTGAAGTTTAAATTACTATTGAAATTCAGTGTACTACATATACACATGCCATTATGGTCTTTATGGTGAACTACAAAGTTCAACATACAGTTCAAATTCAGATTTTAGAGGGGAAGAACCCATTGTAATGTTTTTCATTGTCCAATACAATGATATGTCATAACACCAGCATGGTTTCATTTTAGGGGTGCAGAATCTTTTTTTAATGCAGCAATGAACCAGAAACGAAGTCTCAATAAATAAAAACAACATGGCAACATGCTGCCCTCTAGTTTCAGGTGACCTACCAGCTGTTGTGAATGAATGTAAACATAATCTTACATTAGATCTGGATGTTTTGTAGTGTTCATTATCCAAGTGGCATCCAAATAAGAACTTAAATTGGAGCAGTTCAGAAAGTATTCCTAAAATGTAAACAAGAAGAATGATAATAAATAACTGATGTTGTGTGTCTGCAGGAGTCTGTTTTGAACTACCGGTTGGAGCCTCTTGGGACTGTTGAAGGGTTCGCAGCTGAGGTCGGAGCCAGTGGAATGTTCTGTCCCAGTCACATGACCCTGCCTGTGGAGGTGTCATTCTACAGCGTCTCTGATGACAACGCACCTTCCCCCTACATGGTGAGGATCTGTGCCCTTTGACAAGAGAGAGTTTATCACACTCTGTTGGATTCCTTAAACTGCAAATAAAACATTAACTCTATGATCCACCCCTTTTGCAAACAGCATGACATTTCCTTAAGTTAATAAATCCATAACGCATGCATCACAGCACGGTTTGTTGTTCTACCAAAGTCGCATCACAACATTGCTCTTGGTTATATATATGAATAACATATATCTTTCTGTTTTTGCATCCTTAGGGTGTAATTAACTTGGAGTCCCTAGGAAAAAGGGGTTATCGAGTACCTCCCTCAGGAACAATTCAAGTGGTGAGTACAAAACTGTTGCCGGCAATATAGAAAGCTGTTGCTCCAGTATCATGAAGTTGCTTTTAGCTGGATTAGAAGGCTCCCTCTAGTGTTCTCACCATGGAACTGCAAGGTGGTTATTTTCGTACATGTCCTACATTTTTAAGTGTGTTTAAATTGTATATTTACTAAAATAGCTGTTGTACGTTTAGTTTACAACTTTGTTTTTAATTCATTTATGTCTCTCCATCTTTAATATGATTATCCCACCACAGTAACAGAATTGAAAGCAGGCGTCGCACAGTCTTGCTCTAACACACTATTGATCCATGTCATGCAGACCTTATTCAATCCCAACAAGACTGTGGTGAAGATGTTTGTTGTGATTTATGACTTGAGAGAGATGCCAGCCAATCACCAGACATTCCTGCGACAAAGGACCTTTTCTGTTCCTGGGAAACGGGAAATTAATGGACACGGGAAAAAGACCCCCTCCTCGAGCGAGGAACGAACCCTGCGCTACCTCATCCACCTGAGGTAGGGTGGCACAGTCCCTCGAAGATGTTGGTGGCGTTTTAGGGTGGCCCCATCACATGCCAGCTGACCCATAATTGGATTGTGGTGGTCTTCGGCAAGCTCTGAATGTTAGCAAGTTATGGATGTTTTCTGTTATTTATATTGCTTAATGAAATCCTCATGTTTTACTTAATTAAAATGTGTTATCTAAGATTTGAAAACGGGAGGAAGGGACGGTTTTCCCTAGTTACCCTGGGTGGATGCGATTAATTGCATTTTCCATTTCCCATCATATTTCCCTGAAGATTGCCCACACAATTATAGTTAATTGTTGAAAGATGTAAAACAAACATCGTTATGATGATTGGAGGTCTGAGTTTAAATGGAAAAAATAGCACAGGGTTTATTTGAGATTAGCAAACTTGTGTAGGATATTTTGAGTGTGTGTGTGTTTTCTGAATTTTGTCTCTTCCTAATGATTTTATATTATTGGTTGTTTTCACAGTAACTTATAAGTAGAGCCTCTTTAAATCTATTTACCAACCCCCCATTTCAGGGATTGTGCTCCCAAATCCCTGCAGTAACCACTGTAACAGAAATTAAGTTTGGTATGTTAGTTAAGCTTTAGACCTTTTTTCCTCCACATCCCAAAAATCCTTAAGTGTGGAAGATTCATTCTTCAGCACTCTTTGCTTATAACTTTTTTTTTTTTCTTGATTTTGTTTCAGGTTCCAGAGCTCAAAATCTGGAAAGATCTACCTCCATCGAGACATACGGCTCCTCTTCTCTCGCAAGTCCATGGAAGTTGACAGTGGTGCTGCATACGAGCTCAAGTCATACACAGAGGCCCCTGCGAATCCCCCATTCTCACCCAGATGCTAGTCTTTGTAAAAGGGGCCTGTTCAGTTCATTACATTTTTTTAAAGTCTTTGGTGTTCTATAAGAGCTGCATAACTCCCATTAGACACACGGACCACTTTGATAAAAATGGCATCAAAAAGCACTGTGTATTTCCACAATAACTGGAAATTAAAATAGTAATATTCTAATACCTTTTTTTGTACTGTTACAGAACCACTTTATCGGAAGTGTTGCAATAGAAAAACAATACCTTAACTAGTTTAGTGTTTACATGTTTACTTTGTCAGTTATTTAATATATTTAAATTAATATTTCATTTACTGCACATGTGATGTCTGTCATGCTAAGCATTATAATGTAGTGCAAAACTATATGTAAATCATACTATGTATTTTTGACATTAATATTCAGATCTAAAATCTATATAAAGCAATCTTTAAACTTGCCTCTGTTTGTTTATGGATTTTCTATTTTCTTTGAAAATCAAGAGTTCAGCTAAAAAGTACTGGATTTAACGCCTGTGCCCACAAATCCCCCCAAAAAAATTGGTTATATGCATTTGGTTGTTTTGTTTTGCTTGCTTTGTTTTTGAAAGGATCCATTTTCATATCAACATACAGGTTCACAATAAGGCTGACTGAGTAGTAAACATTTAAAATTGTATGAATGTGCCTTTTTTGGCAGGATTTTATGTTCCCTTGATTGTGCTCCTCAGATTACATTTTTAAAGATAACATAAGGACATTTTACCATGCTGATAATATTGAGATTCACATTTGTGAACCCTATTTCTTTCTCTTCTTTTACGATAAATACAGTGAGGGGAAAAAGTATTTGATCCCCTGCTGATTTTGTACGTTTGCCCACTGACAAAGAAATGATCAGTCTATAATTTTAATGGTAGGTGTATTTTAACAGTGAGAGACAGAATAAGAGCAAAAAAATCCAGAAAAACGCATTTCAAAAAAGTTATAAATTGATTTGCATGTTAATGAGGGAAATAAGTATTTGACCCCTTCGACTTAGTACTTGGTGGCAAAACCCTTGTTGGCAATCACAGAGGTCAGATGTTTCTTTTAGTTGGCCACCAGGTTTGCACACATCTCAGGAGGGATTTTGTCCCACTCCTCTTTGCAGATCCTCTCCAAGTCATTAAGGTTTCGAGGCTGACGTTTGGCAACTCGAACCTTCAGCTCCCTCCACAGATTTTCTATGGGATCAAGGTCTGGAGACTGGCTAGGCCACTCCAGGACCTTAATGTGCTTCTTCTTGAGCCACTCCTTTGTTGCCTTGGCTGTGTGTTTTGGGTCATTGTCATGCTGGAATACCCATCCATGACCCATTTTCAATGCCCTGGCTGAGGGAAGGAGGTTCTCACCCAAGATTTGACGGTACATGGCCCTGTCCATCATCCCTTTGATGCGGTGCTGTTGTCCTGTCCCCTTAGCAGAAAAACACCCCCAAAGCATAATGTTTCCACCTCCATGTTTGACGGTGGGGATGGTGTTCTTGGGGTCATTCCTCCTCCTCCAAACACGGTGAGTTGAGATGATGCCAAAGAGCTCGATTTTGGTCTCATCTGACCATAACACTTTCACCCAGTTCTCCTCTGAATCATTCAGATGTTCATTGGCAAACTTCAGACGGGCCTATACATGTGCTTTCTTGAGCAGGGGGACCTTGCAGGCGCTGCAGGATTTCAGTCCTTGACGGCGTAGTGTGTTACCAATTGTTTTCTTGGTGACAATGGTCCCAGCTGCCTTGAGATCATTAACAAGATCCTCCCGTGTAGTTCTGGGCTGATTCCTCACCGTTCTCATGATCATTGAAACTCCACGAGGTGAGATCTTGCATGGAGCCCCAGAGCGAGGGAAACTGACAGTTATTTTGTGTTTCTTCCATTTGCGAATAATCGCACCAACTGTTGTCACCTTCTCACCAAGCTGCTTGGCGATGGTCTTGTAGCCCATTCCAGCCTTGTGTAGGTCTACAATCTTGTCCCTGACATCCTTGGACAGCTCTTTGGTCTTGGCCATGGTGGAGAGTTTGGAATCTGATTGATTGATTGCTTCTGTGGACAGGTGTCTTTTATACAGGTAACGAGCTGAGATTAGGAGCGCTCCCTTTAAGAGAGTGCACCTAATCTCAGCTCGTTACCTGTATAAAAGACACCTGGGAGCCAGAAATCTTGCTGATTGATAGGGGATCAAATACTTATTTCACTCATTAACATGCAAATCAATTTATAACTTTTTTGAAATGCGTTTTTCTGGATTTTTTTGCTCTTATTCTGTCTCTCACTGTTAAAATACACCTACCATTAAAATTATAGACTGATCATTTCTTTGTCAGTGGGCAAACGTACAAAATCACCAGGGGATCAAATACTTTATTCCCTCACTGTATATTGGTATTTACTATAACAATGTAAGTATTTACTATAACAAGTTCTGTTTAGTAATGATTTATATAAATTCATCAATTGGAAGAAATAATTTTTGATTAAAAAAAAAAAATCACTAAACGTATTTGGACAAACCTCTTTCTTCCAGTAATGTATATGTAGTGAAGAGGCTTGGTGTGGAGGTGGCAGTGTGGGCATTTCTCACTGGGCTGTTGGCTTTTGTCACGGGCATGATGACTGCCAGTGCATACTGTGATATTTTGGACCACAGTTTCCTGCCAGCATTAATACAATATTATGGACTTGGCATCTACCAACACAATGTCACACCATGTCGCAAGACTGGCAGAGATTCACACACTGGATCAAAGGGAATATGAGTGGGAGAAAAAAAGACAAAACAAATTCTATGCCAAATTTAGTGTCCTACTTTCAGTCTACAGACCCTCTGTGGGGTGAATAGTAATGGTGAGTGAAGAAGAGACTTCAGGGACCATCACCTCTCACTGCCCCAGAAAAGGCAGGGATCGCAATATTCCTTGACCCATCTATCAAAAAGGCTGTAGCAGCCATTAGGTCTACAGGTGTGCCTATGTTGTATCAAATGTATTGTGTTTGATGTTCTGTTAGTTTTCAGAATTATTTTGGTAGTGCAGTGTTGCTGTGTACATATAAAAAACCACATACACTTTTTAATAGGAAGTGCAAAGATCACATCATAAATCATATCATAATGTGATGCATTATCATAAATGGAATGAGTATATTTTCAGAGAGAGAAATGTGTAATAGATATGTCATGATATATGAAGAGGGGATTTTATAAATCCTTTTTTTTGGCATAGCACCCTTTGTAAAGTTGACACAGTGTTTCACAGGTTAAAATAACAACACAAGACTAATTAATACGAAAAAGTTCAAAATAAGCCAGTAAGCACACAGGAGAGAAAAAAAGAAACTCCTATAGGTTGACACACTGTTACAGAAGAAAATAATTATCTGGGGGTTCACAGCATAAGGCCTAATTTTTGCCTCCCCTCCAGGCAATGTATCAGAAACAGGCAGAATGAAGATTAGAAAGTTATGTGTATGGGGGGTGCCTCATCTGTGGCTCGAAGACAAGAAAGAAAGTGAAAGTGATGGTGAGATGAAGGAAATAACAGAGTGCACTGCATAACATATTCATGGTACATTAGGGACACTACAGGTTAACTTATGAGGACTAGAAAAAGAAAGACTGAAAAAGTTAGTTTTCAGCCATGATTTAAAGGCAGAAACAGAGGGCATCTCTTACATAGGCTGGAAGATCATTGCATAACTTCAACCTTGGAGTTGAAATAAACCATACAGTCATCATAGGTGATAGTGGGACAGATGACCTCTGAGAAAACACCCTCTGCTGACTTAGTGTTACACATCTCTGACTTTCCTAGCTGACCCTTATTAAGGAACATACTTAATAACAGCAACCAAAGCTGTTTACAGGGGACCATATATAAAATGCACAAAACTGAAGTTGAAGGATGTCGTGTGAACAGTGTTTCATGCACGTGTAGATCATTTTACATACATTCGTGATTGCATAGGTATCTTGTGTTTTTGTATGTGCAGGAAGTGTGTTATTTAATCAGTATATTTTAAGTGTATGCTGTATAAAATCTGTGGGAGGACAACAGAAAAGCTTTATATCTAACCAGTGGTAAGTGTTTCAGATAGGAGCTGTAAGTCTGTATGTGCATTTAATTATTTGACTTCCACTTATGTGGATTATTATAATGGCTTTGAAACCTCACTAAATAATCCAGTCACTATCTCAAACCACAGGATTCAACTCCTTCACCTCACATTCACCTAACAATAAATTATAAATGGAATGATATATATTTTTATATTTTTTAATGTATTATGTGAAGGCGGATTTGGCTTCCTCAAACAACCAGGAAGTAAAACAAAACTACATATCCCAGAATTCCATGCACAGCCTTTTCATAAAACGTGAAATTTACTTATTTTGTTGGTTGTTTCTCAAATTCGTGATAGACACATTTTACTAAATATGTATAGATATTCGGTTTGTGGAAAATACGATAGTTTTACCTTTTTTCCGTTTAAAAAAAGTTAACGCTGTACACACACACAAAAAAAAGCCCGAGAATGACGTTTTAAAACGGGCAGCCATTTTTTTGCGGGAGGAGGTATTTGAGACAGCGAGTTGGGAGTGAGAGGGAAGCTTCCTATTTTCTCCCATTTGTTTCCATTTATTTACAGTCATGTCTGGGGAGATGGAAGAAACAAAGACCATCGAAGAAGCATCAACCGAAGAGCAGCGGGTAATAATGAGTTTGGGGTGTATTTGTGTGTAATATTAGTCGCTTTCCATTGAGGCGAAGTCCGACTGGTGTAGATGTCATGAAATGTGCATGCAATCCCTCAGTCAGTCAGTTCGAGTCAGGTATTATTCAGAGAGATCGCCTTCCCGCTTGTCTGCATTGATACTGGGATTAGCATGCTGGCCGGTCCGTCGATGAACGGGTGTCTAACCAAAACCAGTCTGGTCTGATTTGAAATAGCCCGTGCTTCGCTGTGGCTTACGGTACAACTTTACAGAAGAAACGTGCTGATTTCACCCCAAAATAAACGTATAGAGTAGATATGTTAATATAATAAAGTCCCTTCTGTTTATATTATTGTATTATATGCATGGAGAGTTTGCCAATGTGGACACAATTGGTTTTATTTGGAGAGACGGACGTATTGAGCTGGGGTTCCCTACCGCCGCGTCAACTGGGTAGCGTTCAGCGCGACATGGACCCGGGCACCACTGCTGTGACGTCATCTGTGATGATCGGGATGAAAGCACCCCCTTTCACCTTTTCAAAGCTAATGTTTGATTAAGTGACACTGCTAAACGTGTAATGCAAACCTGACACCCCCCTCCATTGCTGGATTACACTGTGAGCATAATCCGATTTTGGGCTGAACCGTTAGAGGGTCTATATTATAATTATTAGTTATGATCCCAATGCATATTTACCTTTCGTGTTAATGGCGATTCCTACCACGCTGAATTGTGGTGTTTTCAGATTTGAGAAACGGATAGATGTCTGTAGGCGTGATTGCGCGGTGATATCATATTCTTGCTCTTGTATTCCTTATTCCTAATACACGTCTGATTCAGTCCCTTTTAGTGTATAAACGAGATTCATCAAAGCTTTTCAGGTCGGGACCGTTACATGTAATGTAATGTATTGTGTTGTATTGTATTGTTATAGTGCAATACTGTTCTTTTGTATCTATTAAACTAACCCATCGTTGTAAGAGCCACATGTCTCCCCTTCCCATCATGCTCCAATTATAATAAGCCTATATTGATCCACATTCTATAGAACTAGGCCACTTACAAACAAACACAAAAACCTAATTCTATAGATTTCACGTCAAGTTTAAAATGTATGCTTCTAAAATCAGTTAATATATAAAAAATGAGAACATGCTTGAATATAGTAGTCCAAGGAACCCCACCTCCCCCAAAATAACCCAAAACAACTTCCATTGTACACGTCTGAGTTTTCTCCCAGGAGAATGAAAGGGAATAAGCTCTGATTACCAGGAACTTGTATATACCCGAAGAGCACAAAGAGCAATTGTTTTAAGATTTGTAACAGCTATAACTAAACAAAATGGTTACACAGAAATGGCATGTCTCCACTCAAAGCCACCCATATGGATATGGGTTATCTTTGTAAAATAACTGTAAATGCTAGTACCCCTAACCAAACAAAGGTCAAAGAGTTTCAGGGACAGCCAGATGCTAATAGTGATCTTGTTCCAGTATATAGCTGTGTCCCACACTGCAGGGTCCTCTGCTGGATGTAATTTACATCCTGGACCCATATGCCCCATCAGAACACAATGTAGTACTACTAATCTGTCAGTTTATTTATATAGTGTGTATATATAACATGGATTGTAGGTGTGCATGTGTTATCTTTGTAAAATTGGTACATCCCCCAGCTGAGCATCTGTTGATCTTGACTGTCCAGGCAGATCTTCGAGGTTTTGTGGTGATTTTAAATACAATGGTTTGCCCATGAAATGAACCTTGCTATCCTGGCTTGTTTGAATTTTGATCATGCCCTTTTTTCTGCACACCAGGAATAAAGAACTTTACAGCTTAGGTCAGTACTAATTCTTAAATCATTAAGAGTGCGGAGGGGATATTTCAACATTGTATCTTATAAATCATTTAGAGCAGGGGATCCCAAAGTGCGGCCCCCCAAAGCCAACCTTCAACCACTCCTTTTTTTTGAAGCTTTACTATATTTTTACACTTCATGAAAATGTACAATTTGGACATGTAATTTGTGAGACAATAATAAAACAACAATTAAAGTTAATAAATGTTCCCTAACAGAAATGTATAGGAAATAAAAAGGTATGATTTGGGACAAATTTTGTTTTCATCGGTGGCTCATTTCCTACTGTGGCCCCCCCATCCCTTGCAACGTTGGGAAACTGGCGCTCCATCACCAGACATTGGGAACCCCCTGATTTAGAGGAAACGCATTCAGCACACTGGGGAAGTTTTGAGAATGAAGGCAGTACATAAACTGGCAATCCGAAATGTCGGGTCTCGGGGACGATCAGACGACATCATAACTGCTTGTATTGGGCTCATAATGTTTATATTTCCCCATCATTTAGACTGCCAGTGTGCATATATACAGAGGGAGAAATAGAGGGCTAGATTGTTTTCCACTGAGACCTATATCCTTGCTTAGTACAACCCCCCCCCCCCTGATCTATCTTATTTAATTTCCTCTTGAGAGGTAGGGAAAAGGCTCCTATTCCAAGATGACCTAGTTCCATCAACTTCAATGGGCAGCATAAAGCATGTGCAGTGCATCTGCTGATATCGATCACCTGTGCCAGCTGCTGGCCCTCCATCTTTTTACTGTGGTGTGATTGATAGTGTCTCTTAAATTGCAGTCACTATTGGAGTATTGGTGCACATAGCATCATCCTAACCAATAGCACTCTGAAGTCATTTCCTGTACTTAAGTGCTGGTAATTGGTCATCTGTTTAGATTGGATGTAAAAGCTAAAAGGTTGAGAGGCTTTCATTTTAATTTATTTTTTCTTCATGGGTGTAAATATGACTAGCCTGGCATCAGTCTGTAAGTTTAGCCTGTTATGTGTTGTAGTCTTTGGCAAATCGTAGCATTTCCCATACTTTCGTCTTTTATCTGCTTTCATAAACATACATCCTGGTATGATTGCACCCTGGCTGTATCAGATAGAAATATTAACAAGAACATATGAGAGGCTTGATGTTTAACTTAAAGCAGCAGCGTGTCTTGTTTTGGACCATTCATTGAATGCATTTAATTGACAATTTGATAATTTAGAGCAAACTGCATAACTTTAATTTTAGTTCCAACAGGTCAGTGTGGGAATAAATGTAGCTGGTTCTTCGTGATGGTGGGAGTTATTGATTTGTCTTCAAATAAATCCTCTTTGATTATTGTGCTGGCGTATTCACAGAGCCTTATTCTTTGTCCCAGCCCTTGTCCCCATCCCCCTTTTGAAGCACAAATGTATCAGTTGTTTGTTTTCGCTGCTCAAGCCATATTCCTCATCCTCTGTGCATGCCTCTGCTGCATTCAGTCACTTCTGAGCAGTGCACCGTTCAATCCAAACGTTTTTTTACTTTTGCTGCTTGGTCCAAAAACATTTTGGTTAAAAAGATCTAAGGTAAGCATTGTAATGTCAGTAATCTTTTTTTTTTTTCAGCATTTACTGGATACGTTAAATTCTCAGAGTGGAATTTTATGTAAAAATGTCTTCATCCAGCAAATTGTAAGTGATCTGAAGTAGGTTTGTTATATGAGGGGGAATCCATTGTCTGTAGGGTATGGAAGAACAGGATAATGTTGGATTTAAACATAATTTGAACGCTTTGATGCTTCAGGGTTCTGATCAAAGGAAAGATCAAAGTGATGCATGTCAATTGATTTTTATTCTTTCTTTTTGTATAAAGGACTTCACCTTAATGATTAAAAGGTTGAATCTTTCACAAATAAGACTCAAATGTAGTTTTCTCCTTGTTTGATCGTTGCTATGTTCATGTCTGACATGGTTTGTCTGCTTCAAACGCCCAAAAATCTTTCTTCAATCGATGATTGGAAGGCATGGGTTGACTTGTGGAGGCTTCATTGTTTGTTATTACAGAGTTGTGTTGAAGAACAGCCCTCCTGTCTGTTGGTAGTGCTGTGGATTTTTCTGTGGTCACTTTACTCACAGCAATAGTCATGTGAAGATGTGAGGTCCGTTTTGTTTGACACATGGATGCAGAAACTCTGATAATAAGAGGAATGCTTTCCTGAATCTCCACTAAATACATATTGAACATAAACCAGTGATTTTATATTTTTGTTCTAACTAAGGATAGATGGGTTCAGATAATGTTTGAACTATTTTGAGGAGGCTGTAGTAGCTAACATTGTGCTGTCCTAAGTTTAGCCTGTCGGCATGTTCTTTCAAAGTTATTGACCTGATTGGGAAGCATTTGGCAGTGTAGTCGTTGATTTGATGACCTCTTTAAGAAAGATTTGGGTAAGGTATGATGCAGTCAGAAACTGTGTGCTCCTTATTTCTATAGGAAATGGAGGATAAGGTGATCAGCCCTGAGAAGGTGGAAGAGGCGAAGCTGAAAGCTCGGTATCCTCACCTCGGTGCCAAGCCTGGGGGCTCAGACTTCCTCAGGAAAAGACTTCAGAAAGGGGTGAGTTGACATCTTTTTCACATCCACAGCATGGCATTTTCATACACTGGCCTGACTCAGAGGTTATGCAACCGGTTCTAATATGACGGTAACATGCAGCGTTCAGCTTCATTCCCCATTTCAAAGAAGAAAAAGGTGACAAAGTTTTATAAACGTTATTTGCATCATATTGCAGTCCAAAATAGAAAGCGCGGGGGAAACAAACATTGAATCACATTTTTCACATGGGACATTTCCCCAGTTTTGAGAATCATAATATTGATTGGCTACGTTTTGATCTTGTGTATTTTATTTTTTTTAATTTAGATGGTACAGTACAATATATGGTGGGATTACTGTAATTGCTTTTTCTCTTCCTCCTGCTTATCCAGAAGGTGAATGTAGTGCATCGCCCCCATCCTTTTTTGTAATGGCCACATTCTTGTGTGTAATTGCAGAACCAGTCAATCAGGTTTACATGTATAACCAGGCAAGGATACAGGAGGCATCTTAATTGCTACTGTCTGTAACCCTCCCCCCCAAAAAAATAAACCCTATTCCACCCTACACTTTTAAGGTTTCACGGATGAAAAGCAAATCTGCAGAGAAAAGCAAGTTAGTATTGCTGTGCTTTAAATAACGGATATATCTTACTTGCTTATTAAACTGTGTCCTTGTTGACTCTGCATTTTTTGCTTCACAGCAAAAATATTTTGATTCTGGGGACTACAACATGGCGAAGGCCAAGATGAAGAACAAGCAACTACCTACTGCCACTGCAGAGAAGGCGGAGATAACTGGAGACCACATCCCCACACCGCAAGACCTGCCTCAGAGAAAACCCTCTCTCGTTGCTAGCAAGCTGGCAGGTTGATGGGAGCTTTACGACTGCACTGCTTTTGTTCTCATTCCTCTTTTCTCATCCCTGTTATTGTCCCCCTTCATCTATTAGTTTTCTTATTTTCTTTGTATTTTTTTTTCTTTTTATACTTCCATTGATAAGCGCTCTAAGAACACTTGACTGGTAGGCAGATTCCAGTAACTAGTGCTGCTTAAGGAGAAGTTCACAAAGTGTAGTACCTGGAATAGATGCTGAGGAAGAATCCTAAAGCTTGCAAAGTTATACTTGATGGTTTAAATGTACTGTAGTTTTTGATTGAAAGTGTACATATTTCCTAGTGTTTGGAGTGATGGCAGGAGTCAACATTTTAGAAAGTTTTACATTTTTACTGTATCATTCCTTATCTTCATCTAAATTATGAAGTAATGTGCTTGAATTATTTAATATAATCTTCAATTATGTACGTCTTTCCCCCTCCCCCCATCACACCCTTATTACTGCTATGTTCTTTGTTTTATATATTAAGAAATAAAGAATGGACCATACAGATATTGCAGCAGAGTAATGTTATGGAGAAAAAATAATAATCTGAAAATCAAAAAAAGAGCATGTGTGAAACTAGGTTCTAACAGGTTGGTGTTTGCTTGCCTAAAATCTTGAATTTCAAAAATGGCCTTAAACCTCATTCAGCTTTATCAATTGCAGTTTTTCTTGGGCAATATTTGTCCACCCTGGAAAAATCCTTGTGAACCTAGTCCTGAATGTGTGCTGAAAACTATTTAAAACCATTCTCATTTAGGTTTTCTAGCTGGTAACTCACTAAGGAAATGTTTGAAGTGTGCATGTGCATAGACTGTGCAGTCACATTTGTGCCATTTTTTGTAAATAAAATAGTTTTGCACAAATGCCCTCACTTGCATTTTATTCATTGCCTGAAACTGCTAAGTAACACTGGCGATTTGACTTCCACATGATGCTTATGCTGTTGTGTACGTGTCCTTCAGGTGAAGTCCTTTTTTTAGTGAAGATCAAGAAGACTCTTCATTTCCATATAATTGCTTAATGTATAGTTGCAAATGGGAGGGTGGGTGGGTGGGTGGGGACCTAACTGTGCATGTATACTACATGTATATCCCCTATTTTTTACTGTAGTTTCCTTGATCAGTTATTGAACACATTTGAGAAGTAGAAAGATGTAACTGATGCCTGTTCAACATGTGGTTTCTTTAAATCATTGACCTGCTTTAGGCATGAAAACTGACTGTTTACTATAAAATAAGCTCTGATGTTATTGTTTTGACCTGAATCCACCAGTTAGCCATGCCTTCCCTGGTGCATTTTGCTTTGATCTCATGGGATAGTAAGCTTAGGTTTTCCTTCTAGACCATGCAAAGCATTCCCATTTGTTTAATTTTTGTTTTTGTTCTAGCTCCTGCAGGCAGTGCTTTGTTTCACTCTCGTGTAATGGTGGTCTCTAGTGCAACTTTCACCTTATTTGCATAGGATTCGCTTTTGTATGGTACCACACAATCCTCTTGGCCACTTGTGTTGGCAGAATGTAGGTTATACATTTGCATTCACTATTAATACTACTTTATAGAGGTTATTTATTTTTTATTACAATGATATTGGGTCATCAACTTGGAAAAGGAGTTTTAAGTTTTATTAGTCTGTTTGAAAAGTAAATCAAATCACTCTGGTAGGATTTGCATGACTGCTGTGATGTCATGATAACAGGTGTATAATGTAGCCAAGATGTTGTGCAGAAGATGGTGAGCAGTGTATGAGTTGTAGCAATTGGTTTGGAAGCTTTTGAAAGCTCTGAATTTGTACAATAATAAATACAAAAATTCTATAGCTTTTAAATCCCTACTGAGCAAATCTCTTGTTAGGAGACTAGACCTAACAAGCTCCCAAATATCTATAAATAAGTAAGCAAGTCATGAGACTATGGCAAGGCTTCTCACAAGAGAAGTCTATTTAAGCCACTAGGAATTCTCTGGCAGATGGGACTGGGTCTTTCAAATCGCCAGAGTGGATTACCATGAGATTCAATTTAATTATTTTTAGCTCCATGTACCCAGGACATAATTAACATGTGTGGGTGAGTACAAAATTCATATTATTGCATGGGCAGTTTTGCAAATGTCAGTGCTTGTCACTTTAATCCTTTTTTTTTTAATTGATATAGAAGTAATTATTTACCCGCCTTTCAGTTTCTCTCAAGTGGTCCTCTGATTTCTTAACTGAAGTACAAAATTATACATTTTATACATTGGTTTCAATAGATAGATATAGCTTGCACTACATAAACCTATCAAGTCACGCTACTCTAAAATAAAATGTTGTGGAATTAAGTGAATAAGCAAAAGCCCCTTTAATATGCAAGTACAGTCCCAGTTGGAGAAGACCAACAACATGGTTCAAATGTAATACGAGATCCAAATATACCACCCGGAACTATAAAGTCTAATACCCGACCAAAAAGTGTCATAGGGGACAAGGAAAGTGTGGTTAAAACATTGAAAATTGATTGATCTTTTTACCATACATTTTTATTTGTATAGTGCTGTACGCGGGGTAGCCACAGAGCGCTTTACAGAGTGGTGAACATACAACAAACGTACAGTGAGGGGAAAAAGTATTTGATCCCCTGCTGATTTTGTACGTTTGCCCACTGACAAAGAAATGATCAGTCTATAATTTTAATGGTAGGTGTATTTTAACAGTGAGAGACAGAATAACAACAAAAACATCCAGAAAAATGCATTTCAAAAAAGTTATACATTGATTTGCATGTTAATAAGGGAAATAAGTATTTGATCCCCTATCAATCAGCAAGATTTCTGGCTCCCAGGTGTCTTTTATACAGGTAACGAGCTGAGATTAGGTGCACTCTCTTAAAGGGAGTGCTCCTAATCTCAGCTCGTTACCTGTATAAAAGACACCTGTCCACAGAAGCAATCAATCAATCAGATTCCAAACTCTCCACCATGGCCAAGACCAAAGAGCTGTCCAAGGATGTCAGGGACAAGATTGTAGACCTACACAAGGCTGGAATGGGCTACAAGACCATCGCCAAGCAGCTTGGTGAGAAGGTGACAACAGTTGGTGCGATTATTCGCAAATGGAAGAAACACAAAATAACTGTCAGTCTCCCTTGGTCTGGGGCTCCATGCAAGATCTCACCTCGTGGAGTTACAATGATCATGAGAACGGTGAGGAATCAGCCCAGAACTACACGGGAGGATCTTGTTAATGATCTCAAGGCAGCTGGGACCATTGTCACCAAGATAACAATTGGTAACACACTACGCCGTGAAGGACTGAAATCCTGCAGCGCCCACAAGGTCCCCCTGCTCAAGAAAGCACATGTACAGGCCCGTCTGAAGTTTGCCAATGAACATCTGAATGATTCAGAGGAGAACTGGGTGAAAGTGTTGTGGTCAGATGAGACCAAAATCGAGCTCTTTGGCATCAACTCAACTCGCCGTGTTTGGAGGAGGAGGAATGACCCCAAGAACACCATCCCCACCGTCAAACATGGAGGTGGAAACATTATGCTTTGGGGGTGTTTTTCTGGTAAGGGGACAGGACAACTGCACAGCATCAAAGTGACGATGGACGGGGCCATGTACCGTCAAATCTTGGGTGAGAACCTCCTTCCCTCACCCAGGGCATTGAAAATGGGTCGTGGATGGGTATTCCAGCATGACAATGACCCAAAACACACAGCCAAGGCAACAAAGGAGTGGCTCAAGAAGAAGCACATTAAGGTCCTGGAGTGGCCTAGCCAGTCTCCAGACCTTAATCCCATAGAAAATCTGTGGAGGGAGCTGAAGGTTCGAGTTGCCAAACGTCAGCCTCGAAACCTTAATGACTTGGAGAGGATCTGCAAAGAGGAGTGGGACAAAATCCCTCCTGAGATGTGTGCAAACCTGGTGGCCAACTACAAGAAACGTCTGACCTCTGTGATTGCCAACAAGGGTTTTGCCACCAAGTACTAAGTCGAAGGGGTCAAATACTTATTTCCCTCATTAACATGCAAATCAATTTATAACTTTTTTGAAATGCGTTTTTCTGGATTTTGTTGTTGTTATTCTGTCTCTCACTGTTAAAATACACCTACCATTAAAATTATAGACTGATCATTTCTTTGTCAGTGGGCAAACGTACAAAATCAGCAGGGGATCAAATACTTTTTTCCCTCACTGTATAGCAAAATAAAAGAATACTTAAATAATACAAGGCCCATCGAGGAGAGCAAAACTGGAAATGACATCCCGTTGACGCCCCCTAGTGGGCGCACTGGTTTATGTTCCAGCGGTGCGCGTCCCCAGTCATGGGCAGAACCAACTCCAGAAGACATGGTAGCTCAACTGATACAACTAAGCAGATTTATTTTCTATACTTTGCAATACAACATGTTTCCATATGTAGTAATAAAACAGACGATTATTACAAAGCAATTAAATGAATACATTAAACGGAATAAAGTGAAATAAAATAAAATAAATAGGAAACACTTGAAAAGTCTGCAAAGTCACTGGACACATTTCTGTGCAATCAGGAGCATTGGGTAAATGGCGAAAAGCTGGTTGGTTTGCATGGGCTGCAGTTCTCCTAACTTTACAAAGAGTTAGGAGAATTGGTTAGTGCACATTTAAATAATTTTTAATAATACATCATAAAATAACTGTCACTTTCCCTGTATAGTAGGTTAACTCAAAATAAACATAATAAATAAAAAATAAATCACAGAGCACCAGTAACCGCTGGGCGGCAGCCCTCGCTGCAAATTTCAAATCCATAGCAACAGCGGCTTTTCACTGAATCATGTCATCCATCATACCCACAATGCACAGAGAGACACCAAAATAGCCAGATTTTCAGGTATCATGGCGTTTGCTACCTCTGCTTGAAACCTCTCCTCGATCATCGCCTGCACGGATTTATATTTACATTTATATACATACACAAGAAACCCCCCAGTTAACTGTGACAGAGGGAAAGCGCCCCCCCCCCGATGCGCCGCTGAGCAGGACTGGAGAAACGCAGCGGTTGACCATCATGGCAGCGTCCGAGCTCTATACAAAGGTAATGCGGGCTTTTGCGCTCTTGCACTTGGGTCTGCTTTGTGTGGTTTTTTGTGCCTGGGTTTGTTTCTGCAGCTTCTGGGGACGAGCTTTTGAAAGGCTGTTTGCAGGCCTTTGCGTTATTGGGTTCGTGCGAAAGGGGAGGATGGGAGCGCAGGAGAGGCACACTGGCCGACGCAAATGAACAATGGGAGACGGGCACGAATGAATGGCATCTTTGGATGTGATTGTCTAACAGTTATACATACATCATTATATACATATGTAGGTATTACAGCAGTGCGCTGTGTTTTGTGAGGCGGCATGAGGGCGATTTCTTAGGGGTTTGAGTTACTGTTGTCATTCACTGTCGCGCAAACGGAGTCTGGCTCAGCGGCGAAGGCGAAGCAATGAACCGGCTGGAAAGAAACCGCTCTGTCCTTAGGGGTGCATTTCATAGCAGCCAAAATGAAAATGTACAACAGCGCTTCTGGAAGAAACACATCTATTTTAATCTCATTATTCATTTACAAGTGCAAGAAACCAGAAACCAGCTGTGTCCTTTACGGGCTCCAGTTAACCGTTCCTTGAGAAAGCGGTCGGGACATTGCGGGAAATGAGACGACTGTGTTATGCGTAATAGGGCCGCTATTTATGGAAAGAAAATCAATGGGTGGGGGTTTGCACACACACACACACACACACACACACACACACACACACACACACACACACACACACACCACAGATGGAAATGAAAAGTAACATTCTTCATATTGGAGAACACGCCTGGCTATGGTGGATTTGTGAAAAGGCTACATTGTTACCCAGAAGGTCCACTGTGTGTGAGATCCAGGCCTGGGGAGTTGGATAAAAGGCTGGTGTCGGGTACGGGTACCGCTGTGATGCTGGGATAAGGACTAGTGTCGGGTACGGGTACCGCTGTGATGCTGGGATAAGGACTAGTGTCGGGTACGGGTACCGCTGTGATGCTGGGATAAGGACTAGTGTCGGGTACGGGTACCGCTGTGATGCTGGGATAAGGACTAGTGTCGGGTACGGGTACCGCTGTGATGCTGGGATAAGGACTAGTGTCGGGTACGGGTACCGCTGTGATGCTGGGATAAGGACTAGTGTCGGGTACGGGTACCGCTGTGATGCTGAGACGGACATTTACATCACTGCTGATGATGACACCCATGCGCACGATGCTCCTGTGTGTTTTGAGGCTGGGCTATATTTAACCGGTTCATTTCTCACGCTGTGAAATCAGCTGCTTAACCTGCCATTTAGTAATGGATGGGTGTGTGAGCAATGCAGATGTTGAAGCCTTATTTTTAATATTTAAAATTAATTTTCATCCGTGTATGATATGTGACCATTATTATCCTGTCCTTGTGTTGCCTTGTGCTATATCGACCCGTGCTAAGTGCTGTAGTGGGTGAATGGAGTCAATTGCACTAATGAAAAGGCATGCATTTTGAAAAGCGCTTTTGTCATAGTTCACAACATCTCTGTATCTGATAATAATAATAATAATAATAATAATAATAATAATAATATAGTCAAATCCTGTGCTAAAATGTAATAGTTATTCCAGGCCCTGCCATTGTCAGTGCTTCTCTGACAGCTGGCAAAGTGAAAGCTCCCATCCCCCATCGTCGCCAGATTCTACACAGAAATACTGTGGTGAAATCTCAGATCAGACTCCCTTACATTTAAAGGCATGGTGACAATTGTTTAAATAGACAAATATCACTCATTTCAGTACCAGCAGGACCATCACATTATGGCAGGATATTGTAACAGGCTTCTGAAATGAAATTTCCTGTTCTTTCACACTGCCAATGAGGCTGATGCAACAGACTCTGGTAGTGTATGGAAAATTACACTGAAGAGCTTCAGACAACAACAACAACATCCACGGCTGTGGGGTGACGACTTCATTCCTCGTAGTACTTTCTAACGGTTCAGGAAAATCTCCCTATAAGATCCAGTGCATGTTGTGTATCTGAAATTGACTGGCGAGGGGTTATGACTGGATTTTGCAGGCAAGGCCGTACTGAAAGCAAGCAAGAGGAATGTCATCAACATTCCTGTAAAATGACCCAGGTGAGATCATGACCCCTTCACTAATTAAGCACCATGGAGAGCAACTGCATCTCTGTCATGCAGGTTCTCTTTCAGTTGCAAATATGCTGGACCAGAGAAGATTCGGCCACAGCAGATCCCAATGACTGGAGTCAAATGAAATGCATGACATCATGCCTGATGATGACTAACAGAGGTGGCCCGATCGACTGTCAAAGCAGTAATTGAATTTATTGACCCAGGGAGTCGTTGAGATCTCCATGATCTCCATGAGGAAATTAAATGGCTTTCAATAACAGGATTAGTGCTAATGTCATTTGCTCACCTTCCTAATGTAGTACAGCAAGAATTATTGCAAACATGATGTGGGGGTTTTCAATAATTCATATGAAAAATAAATCTGCCTTTTTATGTTTTAATAGCCTCATTAGATGGTACACAGCTGTATAGTTAGTCAAAAGATGTATAGTTAGTCAGTATTTAGTTCAGCAGTATTGGAGATTTCTCAAGTCTTCTTGTGTAACACTGACACATTCATTAGTTTCCCAACTCCCTGGAACATGGCAGACAGACTTTTCCATCTTCTGTATTTGCCCATGTGGGTACGTGTCTATAACTCACTGAGAGCACTTCCCAGGGTAATGACGTAGCAGAGGTTTTTCTTTTTCTTAAAGCAGCTTACAGCATGAAGCAAAGAGCATGAATTACATCCAGTTATTGTGCCAATTTCTTAAAGGAAAAAGCAAACAAAGAAGCACCCAAAACACATTCCTGTAATGGTGTTTAAAGGGAGAGTGGGTGAATAGTGGGTGGCAGCCCTGAAGAGGTGACTATGATGTGTTTGATCTCGCTTTCCGGGACCCTTTCCTTAGATTAATGACATCATGATAATGCATCACTTTATTTGGTCCCGGAGACAGCGGTTTAACAAAGCCTCTTGTCAAACTCTTGGGTTCCTGCCCACAGACAGGCACAGAGCACAGCTGATGCAAGCCTTAGGCTGAGGCTGAGCCAACAGAACCACCCATTCAGGAAACTGCCTGCCTCCTCTGCCTCAACTTGAGCAGCCAGCTTCCTCTAAATGCTTTTGAATGGCAAAGCAGAGCAGTGTATGTAGCCCACTCTATCCATTTGCCCGAGTATTTTTTTCTCCTACTAACGTATGCATTCCTGTTTGCTTGCTTGCTGCTTATGTTTCCTTCAGATAAGGTCTGACTTACACCGTGCTTTATTCAGGTATATTTTACTTAATGTAAAAGTCTTAAGTGTTTTAGTATTCTGTCACTGAATGTCTGAATATAACCAATAGTACATTAAAAAGATTGTTATTCCTACATGCAACACCAAATGCAAGATACCTCTCATGCTTTCAGAGTTCAGGATACATGCATTAAAAGCACATGTAAAGTAATTCACAAAATCTTAATTTGCTGAGTGTGCCTCTTCCAGTTTGCTACTGAAGTATCATAAGATGCACTTTTGACTTACGTGACTGTGGGCACAATGCACAATACAGCTCATTATTTCAAGAATATTTTTCCACTAAGGCATGTCTGTTTGTTTTTGTTTTTTAGTTTTTTTTAATAAGTTCAACAACATGTAAGAAGGAGATTCTTGAGTTTGGAGAAACTTCCAGATTAATATGACCTCTGTCATAACAGTGCCTGGAAGGGAATGGGTGAGCTGGTATCACATAGACCATGAACTGTCATAAGACCATCTGTATTTGTAATTTTCTCTGCTCTGCAGCCCATTAGAAAACACTCTACTCTTTGTGCTCCAGATGAAAAAACACACCATTGAGAGGTTACAGGATACAAATCTAGCAAGCATTGCATATTTACCACCCATTGTAGGTCCCAGTCATGCTCTGGAGTGCTGTGGAGGTGTCCTCCTACTTGTAGTCTTGTCGGCAATTAGCGCAGTGGTGTGGAAATACCCAGGCTCTCGGCAGCTGTAGTGGAGACCCAAGAACTCTTAAAGCTGCAATGGACATTCTTCATCAAGTGTGACTTTAACCGATCAATTTGAGCTTGGCTGCATTTCGTGTGAAGATTGGGATCAGAAAAGCCTTTAGTCTCAGTGCTTTGAAACTGCTTGAAGATGAACCAGGAGTTGGAATTTATGTATGTAAATGTAAGTATGCCAATGTTTTGTTGTTTTTCGCTATTCAGAGGTGTATTTATAGGGCACTGTTATGCTTTGATAAAGGTCCATGGGCATGCTATTTATACACCTACATCATGTTTGGTCTTCACTGAAGAAGTTTGAATCCTCTTTAGTAGTTCTCTGGCTAGATGTGTGGGTAAATTCAGCTGACTCTGAATGTCCTGCCTTTCCCTCTGTGTCATTGCTTTCACTTGCATTAGCGCAGCATTTTGTTCCACATTTCTTTGTCATGAAAAGCTGAATTGACATTTTGATTTATTAAAAAAAATTATTTTTATTTTCGTCTTTTTATTTTTTAAGGAAAGGGCTGTGACACATTTCTTTGCATTCTTCTAACCTTAGGCCTTTTGCTAAGCATTTTCATAGGATGAAAACACCCAACAAGCCCACACCCTAGATAGGGGTAAACATTATTGTGCATTAGTATAAAGAGGAAACAACAGATAACAGAAATGTAACTGTTACTCAAACTAGAAGACATGAACGTCTAATTTGTAAAAGATTAACAGTCCACACAGTTGCTTGGGTCAGTCCATTGTCACCAATTCTGTGAATTATGACATCACATAGTATATCTGTAGGGTTCATCTCTTCTTTGTGCTTGTGTAAAACAGTCATTGGGATTATGTCCTGGCAGCTTTGAATAATACATATTTTCCTACCCAATTGCCTGTAATGCATTATTCACATATCTCCGTGGTAAAAGGGCTAAAACTGATGAATAATCCTAGGTCTCTATTCAGATGCCTCAATGTGTACAACAGATGACTAAGAGTAGGGGCCCTTCAGTCTTGCTTCTGGCACCAGGGCGCAGCAGGTTGTTATAGACATAGCCTTGTGCTTTCCTCCCTGAGCTACTGTTAGCTCATGACGTTGTAGACAGCTGCAGACAGAGGCAAGCAGGGTGTGGAGCCGGTTGATATTATTAGGACTGCATCTGTTCCTCCGCTCTTTTATTTCACTAGGACTCCCAGGGATAGAGATGCTGCTCATAGCTTCCAGAAATGCATTTGTTAAATTTGGCACTTTGGGTTATTACAACAGAGTGGAACCTGACGTTTTTGTTTTCTTCACGTTCAAGGAGAACAAGCCTAGTAAAGAACGGTCCACTTTGCTGTTTGCAACTTAACTGCTGAAGGCTGCTTATTTGATGTACAGGTGGGCTGTCATGTGAGTGCTTTTGTGCAACTTCTGATGAGACACCCAGACAAGAGCAGTGCCAAACAGAGCGCTGCAGGAAACTGGTTGAGTCGGGTGAACCAGGAAAACAGCAGATTCTCACATGCACTCCTGTCATGTGATGAGCCGTTGCGAGTTAATGTTAGATTAGGTATGCCTCCTCCAGATTTGTGTGTAATCATGCACACCCTGAATGGAAGCTCAGTCTCTAATGTGACTTGCAGGTCAAACCGCAAACAGCCTTATGCAACAGATAGCAAAATTTTACATCTAGGTGTTGAGAACCAAAAAGGTGGTGCAACTCGGTACACTTTTCTTTGGAGCTGATAAAACTATTCATATGACATGTCTGTGACATGCATCCACAAACAGGCCTCTTGTGTGTATAGGTGCTTTACTGCACTGCAAATTCTATATGTTATTCTGTATTGTTCGTAGGACTCATACTAAAGGCCTAAAGTATTTTACTAATAGGACAGGAAGGTGTGTCCACTTTGCATCACCCAGATAGTACACACATTAAATCTTTCATGTTCCAACATTTCTGCAATAACTTTTAATCTCTTGTATGTGTTTGTATTGTGTGTATTACATGGTTATGGTGATGAGATCAGAAATCCAGCTTGTGCTGCTTTGTTTCAGACAATTGTTTGATCTTAGCTATGATTCAGCATTTAGGGATCTATTGATTGTAGTATGAAAGAACTGTTCATTGGCATTGATTCAGCTGTCCTAAGCATTCAAGGCACATTAACCCAGTTATAGCCTAGAAGTGGATTCTCAATTTCACTGTAGTACAATAGGAGTCCCAAAACTTGAGAAGTTGAAACATTAAAAAAAAACATGTATTTATATTAATAATAATAATAATAATAATAATAATAATAATAATAATACATCTTTCTTTATAGAGTGCTTTTCATGATCACTGCAACCCAAAGTGTTCTTTCTCCACTAATTTTAGGTTTAGCTTTAAAAACAAAACACTTTGTCTGAACTTCATAAAATAATACTTTCATCAAGCTTTCATTTGATGTAGTGCAGTGTTTACTGATGGTGAAAGGAAAAAGGAAAAAGACGGATCATCACCATTTGATTTTGCAATCAATACAACACATTTCAAGTTATCAGCTGCAGCCTTTTTTTCCTCACTAAAAATGTGTAAGGGAAGGGGAAAAAAGAACAACAAAAACCAAAGCCTGACTTTGGAAGTGAAAGCCCAGCGACTTAGGAGGTTAATTTGGTTAATCTCCCTTTGGCCGAGAACAGTTCACAATCTGGAAAGCTAACCTTGTGTGTAAGCTTGTTTAAAATGCATTCTCTGTTTATTATCCCAAGGCTGAGATGCGGTTTACATTATTTCCATTGCAATTCTTGTCTTGCAAGACGTCATGTGAAGTAGCCATTTTAATAATCAATCAAGCTACGATTTTTTCAAACGTCATAAAGTTCCAGCAGTGGTCTATACTGGTGTTTGTTTTCAATTGCAAGCCAACATGTTGTTTGACAGTGTAATGGAGTCTTCTTTTTATTATGGTAAACTAAACTAAACTAAACTGTTAAGGTTACTGTTTTGTGGTGTCTTTAGTATTGACTACTTTCAGTATAGTTGTTTGTATTCAACAAGGGTTTTACATCAACTCGCAACATGGGCATGTTACCATGCATACAGTTTATTATGAGTAGGTGCTTTTACTGGAATGTTACATGTTTGATGAAAGTAAAATGAAATACCTGTTCATAAACAATGTGATTGTAAAAATAATTAAAAACATGATTACAAGGCGATGTTCTATTATATGGCTTTTAATTCAAAATCTATACACTAGCTGCAAATGTGACAACATCTGTAAATTATGTAAATTAGCACCAACGAAGTTTCCTTCGGTAATGTGTTCCTAACCTTCAAAGATAACAATTGACCCTTTGCATACTTTTGTATATGTATACGTTTGTTATAATGCAGTAATAAACATGTTGAAGGACTTTTAAGTTCCACTCAACTCCTGTTGCCTAGACCTTTAGTAAAAGACATCACTGGACATCACAGGACTGAGAATAGTGAACTAAGCACCATTGGGACCAAGATAATTGTGATCCTCAGCACAACTATGAAACAGCTTAGTTCTGTCAAGAATCTATGGTGACTTTCTCAACTCTAGAAGTGTAGACTTCAAAGATACCACACAGAAGGCCACCATTCTCATGGAATAATTGGAAATGCTTTCTAAGCTACAGTATGTGGTTGACTTCGACACTCATATGATGGTACAGCTAAATATTTTTCAACCAAATATGTATTGGCTGAGATTTCCTTCCAAAACTTGATTATTCTCCACATAAAGGATCTACCCTTTTAGTGGAAGCATATTTTGAAGGTTATACCCTGACAGACAATTACTAACTGATTTAATGGAGGTTACACCAGAGGCAATCACATGAGCCTGTGATTGGTTTGAGCCTGATTTCATTAACCCATTGAACCACAGGAGGATTGTCTCCCAGGTTCTGCCACAGGAGAAGATGATTTCCTAGATTTAATAGCAATCTCAAAATTAAAAGTATTCCAGTGGAATTCTTATTTAAAAAAATGAATCACCCCTAGCTTTTCCCTTCAAACTGGCCAAACACTGAGGTTTAACAAGGTGGTCATCAGTTAAACTAATGTTCCATTAAACTACCATGACCTTAGTTCTTTGAAGAAATAATTGTAGGTCAACATTTTTCTTCTGTCTTGTTTTCATTATTACAGAGAAACTTTGTGTATATTTTGCTGTTTCTTACTACAATGGGCTATAACTCAAAGTGATGGGAATACTATAATGACTTTCACTGACTCAATCCTGCTCCACACATCTGAATATATAGGCCTATCTGATGCTCTGGGTATTATTTCACTGAAAAAGCAAATCAAGCAAAATCATGCATTGTTTTCCTCCTGTTTTCCCTTTTAAAAATAATGTGTTTTGTGCACACATTGTGAAACTATAAGATGGATTTTTCCACTTAAAAAAGAAACAAATAGGGAATTTAAATGGTAAAGAAGAATTACAATTTGTAATAATTTTGCCTCTCGTGTGAGTGTTATTTATGACTAAGGTGTTGCTAAAATATTGCTAACTAGGCAAAAGTATAATAGTCCTTTGGCTTTGCAAGCTTTGTGTTTTTTATCTGTTTTTTTACACAGGTATAGTTTGGGATCAAGCAGAGGTATCATTTACTTGGCCAGGAATGCCCTGGTTTTAAGAAGACTGGATTAGCCTGTATTAGGACTTACTCTGAGACTTGATCCCTACTTTGAGAGTTTGACAAAAGATTGGAGCAGGATTTGTAATGTTGACACTGCTTTCTATTGTTACAATTAAATACAGAAACCTTGTTCATATGGCTGTAGGGATCCTGCGGGTGATATACTCCGCTTCACTATAAGGTCAATTTAAATGACTGTAGTGACTTTTCTTGGTTCTCTGTCCGAGCCAACAGCAGGAAATGTAGTTTCGTCATCACACTTTTGTGGAAGCAAATTAATTTTGCACCCAGACAATAATAAATTGTTTATTATGCAGCCATAATAAACGCTGAACTCATGCGTCAGGGGTTCCTTAATTTATCACTGAACATCACCTCTGACAGGGAGAACTGGCTGACTTCTGCATTGTTTGATGTGTCACAGCTTAATAGGTCTATAGTGCAATGTATTTCTTTTGCAGAGTGTACCATCTTTAAAGGTCTTTGACATCTGTACCCTACTTCATAAAATGGAGGGTGCAATAATAGTGTCAATCTCCGCACAGGGTTCTAGTAGATTATTTTTTAGTAGTTTTAGTGTAGTTTTTTTTGTACTTCCTGCTTTTACCTAGTCTGGAGTCTTATCTTGCATTTCCCAGAGGTCTCTATAAGTCTTAAGAGGTTTCAGACATCTGCTTTTGTGTACCGGTGGGCAGGAAGGCCATAGGGCCTGTGCCCAGAAATCTGAACCTGGGAGATTGGCCCCTGAGTCCTTTTGAGATTATCACTTATTTTCTCCTTGGTCACCCATTACGTCTTGACAGCCAAACAGCATGTTTCAAAGGATAAGGCCCTGCGTCACGTGTGAGCAAAGCAACGTGGCGATGGGTGTCTTCTGACCCCGCTGATGCGTGGAATGTTTTTGTTTCTTAAAAATGTGTTTCTCGGCGCCACCCAGTCAGTTCTGATGTTTCAGAATTTCAGTTTAATCCCTGTTGTTTTCTGCATCTAATTGGCCACTAAATCTTTTAATCATTTTTTTCCCTTTAGTAGATTACTCTGATAAACTCCAACTTTGCTTCACCCAACCCCTGTACTGGTATATTGATACATTGACTTCTGGTCTAATGCTCCTTCAACCACTCATAGAAGCGTTGCATTAATGGATTGCTATTCAGCTCCCTGTTTTCTCTGCAAAGACAGCATTATGTTTTAGATTTTTTTCCCTCCTTAGATGACAGCTTACAAGAGTAAAGTAATTCCCAGGTTCTACTGCATCCTAACCATAAGGAACCATCCTTGTTTGAAATCAGATACATTATATTAATTGACATTTAATTGCTTTTGGATTTAACACTTAACATTATAAAATATTGCGGAGAATTAGGTAACCCCTTGGTGAGCTTTTATTCCTCTAGTAATCCATAGCAGTGGCTTTGTGAGTGTTGGATACACTGAAGTCACCTTATATATGCTCACAAATTCTCCTCTGCAAATCGAGAGCTCTGTAGGTAAAGAGTGCCTCAAAGTCTCCAGCTCGGCACATTTTCCGTATCTGTTCTTCAGTCAATGAGACCGCCTGGAAGTATAAGGTTATTTCTGCTGCTGAGACACTTTGAGCATGAAATGCTTTGCAGCCCCATGTGCTATTTTTACCAATCGCAATCTAGCTCCCTTTTTGCTGTTGCTAGGAGCCTTGGCAATGAGACGTCCTTCCCCAGAGTAATCTGCAAATTTAACACTGAATAAATGTTTAATGAAATGGCCTCCTGCAGATTATTTTTAATAAAAAATTGTGTTTAATGCTATAGCTGATGATTTCATCTTCTATTATCTGGTGGTCAGCACAAACAATATGTGTTTTGTGTTCAAGCTCATATAGGTCTCATGACCCAGCAAGTTGCCTTTATGTAAACGAGTGACTGGTCTGATGATTTCTCCCTCCGTGATCTCATGAGGGTCTGATGAAGACTTGGCCACAGAAATCTGCAGCTCTATTTAGCAGGCATCTGTCTGTGCTAATTGGCTTTATTGAGGCATCATCTTTGCACAGAACCTCAAGCAAGTCGGTTATTAACACTGATGCCAAATGAGCAGTAATTTGATCAGAGCTAGTAGTCAGTCAAATACATTGAGTGAACAAAAAAGAAAGTAAGAAAATCTGCATGCATTGCATACCTCAAAACAACATTCTTCAAAACTCGGCTTGGCCAGTCAGATGTGCTGCTATATACAATAAATCAAAGACTCAATCTGTGATGCATCTGTGTACATTGCAGGACAAATCCTGTCCTTACAGAAAATATCAGTCTACATTCTTCTTTCAGCATGTGATTGTGTTAATAATTAAGGATGATGATGATAATAATAATAATGCCATCTAGTGAATCTGCTTTACCCAGTCCATACTCTGCAGATGTGAAATCCTCTATCTGTCTGGAGACCGGGCAGCCTAAGCTCTGCGTGACACACACATGGTCACCTGTCCAAAACAGGACTAGGCTGTTCCCAAGGTAACCAGCACTTGTTATTGTTGGTATAGCAATGATGAAACATTGAATGCATTGCATCTAATCAGTCACTCGTAATCCCTTTCTGTAAAACCTCTCTGGTAACTTCGGGGGTAAGCGGTGCAGATTTGGCTTTTAAACCACGTATCATGTAAAAAGAGAACAAAATATCCAGTGATACTTGACGCAGTTGGCTATTCTGTTAAGGTGAAACTTCAGATGATCCTGACTTTTGAATAAAAAAGCTGCCTTCTTTGGGATACTCAATGGCTGTAATACTATGTGTTGGCAAATTTGTATAATTAAATATCCTGAATCATGTTAAGAATCTGCCTTATCTACCAAAAAATAGGCTTAAATCTTACAAACAAGTTTGCAATTCAATAAATTAAAGAGGTGTTTTAGAGTGTGTGTTCTTGTGTTGAAAGCTGCATCAGAAGGAACAAATCTGCAGGATTGCCTTGCCTGTGAAGAATTTGTCAGCTATTAATGACCACTAGAAAAATTGTGCTGCTTTCCAATCCTAAAATACAGCAAAACCTCTGTGACCCAAATATGATTTGTGAATTTAATTTACAGAGTAGCCTGTTAGGATTACATACATGTTTGTGTGTGTATGTTTCACAGAATTAGAGTAGAAAATCTTTTCTTAATTCTTGGATTCCTCCTTAAATATATATGCCTAGTTTAATGTTGCCTACTTAGGTCACATCACTTGATCAAAAGACATCTATTCATATGTATATGTACTGTTGACCCTGCTGCTTGAAATGCCATCTTTCAAATATGTTATTGTGTGAAAAAAGTGAAATGCGGCTGTGTTTAGCAAATTTGTGCCCCTGTGTCATGGTTGAAGTCCGAGCAACAATATCAGACCACTGGCCATTTCTGATGTGGTGTGTGTATTAGGTAGTCCAGGGTGTTGATTTGGGAGAGATCACAAGTCTAATGTTTTTACCAAGCAGACCTAAATCTCTCCAGGATTTGAATGCATGCCTTCTGTAGTGATGTATGTTATTACAGAGAGCCTCCCCCTTGCCGCACCTTGACTTACTGATTGCAAATGGGTGGAGTCTACATTCCTGTTGTTTCTTGTCAGATTGCAGGACTCGGAGACTGATTGGGTTCTTCAACATGTTAGTCACAGACTTTAAACTATGTGAATACTTAATAAAACATTAATTTAATCAAAACTTTAAATACAATTAATGATTTGTCTTAGAGTGTATACCTGATTATATGACTTTCTTTCTCTGCTTTCTTAATTTAGAATTGGTGTCAGTAGATTAAGTTGTTAGATGCTTTGTGTAGAAGTCACAGAGTTTCCAACTGCCAGACTTTTGTCTAAGCTTCTGAAGAATGTGGGAGAAAGAAAAGTGTTATATTTAATGTTTCTTTGCTGCGTGTCTTCACTAGAAACAGAGCAGGCACCCACCTAAAGACTATCTTGTGGCTGCATCTGGGGATTATTGTGCAAGTAGTTCCAGACATGTTTGTAGACTAAACACACTGCATCTTTCTCACTGTGGAAAGATATGCTGTAATTATTCAGTTAGAACTTAGAAATAAATGAAAATTAAACTGTAGCTGCCAGCATTTGCAGTTAAACATCAAGCATAAATGCTGACATCTACGGAGGGTTGAGCTATTTCATATTCCTAGTACTCCTAAAGTCCTGTTCACTGAAACCATAGTATTAGCAGCCATTTCTTGGTTTCAGTGTGGCATTTAATTTGCCTTACGTAAGCAGCTGGATGTATTGACCACAACCCTTCATTCTCAGTTATCCATGAAGCTCAATTTAACACTTTTATTGCATCTTCCTTTTGAATAACCGACTAGCTGTTTTCGTGACCCAGCGGTGATTGCTGCTATATGACCTTGCAATGACAGCTGATTCAAGTGTGGAGCACTTTGACATTGGGAAGGGGACTGGGGACTGCCTTTGATGACCAGACTAGTCATTTTGAAATGCACATAAACGGATACTTTATATAATATGTACTGAAAAATACTGATAATAAACCTGTATTTTCCACTCTGAATATATGTGGGTGCTACTGTATGTAGGAATGGCTGCAGATCGGTATTGCTTAGCTGCTGAAATGTCATGAAATGCTCCACTGTTTTCTCATGGAAGTGTGCCACACTGCAATTATGTCAGCAATTATTGTTTTCAGTAACGTATGGTAATGTGTTTTTGCATCATACACGGAGTGTCTTTGGAAACGGTTTGTTGTACAACATATAACTTTTAAATTGCTTTGACACAATTCATATTGACCAGTCCTATAAGATGTTACCACCAGCATGAGGCTAATTGGCATCGTCATGTATATGTATATAATAAAAGCTCAAGTTTTGTCATAGCTGGTCATAGTCATAGTTAGCAATTTCAACCTATACCTACATGAACCTGATTATAGCGATTTGTGCAGTTTGTGAGTCCCCAGGGGGTGAGTTTCAGTCTGTGGAGTCTGAAGCAGTCATGCCTGGAACAAGTCTGTGTTTGATAAAGTGGGCATGGTTCTACCTGGGATAGCTGGAGGGGAGTCAGGGAAGGACTCCACCTAAATGAGTTATGTGGGCTTGACATTGTGCAGACAACATGTATTGTTTTTGTCTTTACTTGTTTTCGACTGCTCTGAATAACACATTCAGGTGAAATGCTTTTACATAGCTAAAAAGTGAAACTTGAAGTGAAAGTGAATGCGAATCAAATGATGACATCTTTCATGTTTTAAACAGATTTGCCTTCTTTATGGGTCATACATTAGTGGCTGTAGGAAGTGGCTATAGGACGTATTCACGCCCTCTTGGGCATTTTTACATGTTGTTGCATTTTCCCCTTTTATTTACACAACATACTGAACACTTTGAGGAAGTAGGTACATTTGTATTGTAAAACAATGGTTAATAGTTATTTAATTCAGACTCACAGCTGTAATTGCTGCCAAAAGTGGTTTTATAAAGTTTTGACTCTAACCAAGAAATTTTTGTCATTAACTGTTGCTCAAAGTGTTGTGTAGGTTGTGTAAATCAAAGGAAACGCATCTATTTATATGCATCAAGATTTCAGTCTGTAACACAACAACATGTGAAAAGGTCAAAGGGGGTCGATCACTTCCTATAGCTGCTGTATAATATTTGACAGTTACTTGAGGAGTTAAAAAATAACTAAACAGAATCACATTTCATGCATATCGGCCAGTTTTACATAATCTAATTTAGATAAATTGCAAAGGAAATCTTCTATGGGCAAGGATTTAATTTAAAATTCAAATCTGATACATTTGATCACTAAATATTTATTGCAGCCAGAGAAAACTGCCTGAGGCCTGAGACACTTATCCAGTTGTAATACACATTTATATGAAATACAGTGTGTGAAGAACATTTTCCGGCAGAACATGGATACTTTAATATTTGTATGATGAGTGTAATGTATTAAGTAGGAAAACCAGTGTACTGTACCAGTAAGTGCAAGTATGATATCATGCCTGTGCCAACACTGCACCAGAATATTCCACAGCCGTGTGACCGAAATTTTAAGAATATTCCACAGCCGTGTGACTGAAATATTACCCTAAATCAATGTTTTTCACATGCCTTGTTATCAGCTGATCCACTCTGCTTAGAGAAGCAATACAAAAAAGTTATGGCACTTACCATGGGGAAAAAAGCCACACTTTTTCTGTTCAGTGTTTCCCTGCTCTACTTGGTGTTAAATATCTGGAGGCTGTATTCATTGTTCAGTTTCTTCTGAACAGTTCTGTGTTTTTATACAGACATTGTTCTCATTAGGAGGACTGATCGATGCTGTCTTTCCTATGGGACATTATTATGTTACAGGCAATTACATTTTACTCCCATAATATTCAAGTGGAGAAATTCATTTTCGTAACAAACTTTTTTGTGCTTACGGTCTGATATTTATGTATTTTTATGAAAGGGAACACATACGGCATTTAAGGTTATCATCCTTCACATAGCCTACACTTGTACTTCTCTATTTCCTTACAGTGGACATCTCATTCAGTCATAGTAGGGATGTTGGATAATGTTTCTGGTCTTAGCAAGTGCATTGATTTTTGTCTGGTAGATTCCAGTTAAGAACACGACTCTCAAATGCTAAATTTATACTCAGCCTCAAGTGGTTGGTTTCGAGAAGTTCTGTTCTTCCACATTAGATTCTAGCTTTACTGTTTGTCCGCTGAGGTCTTCAGTGCAAAGGTAAGATTATGTAGACCAGGCCTCACTGATTTATAGTTGGTTGGTCACTCTGGCCTGGAGAACCCAGCATTCAGGACTCCAGAGGATTTATTCTCTTACCATTTCAGTACTGAACTGAAATCTTGTACATTGGACACAAAATAAATGGTGATGTGGGGTTTGTAGTCCCTTTAACTGTGTGCTTCTTTTGTTTGTGTGATTTGATTGATGTTAACTGGCGAGTCTGTGTCTCTGCAGTACGCCCGTGTGTGGATTCCTGATGCAGACGAGGTTTGGAAATCGGCAGAGCTGCTCAAAGACTACAAGCAGGGAGATGCTTCGCTTCAGCTACGCCTGGAGGATGGCACGGTAAGAAGGACAAACAGTGCAGTTTTTTAAATACTGAACTTCACTTTGTCTAACGCCATGTAAAATCCCAAGCTGAAATTGTTTGGACACCTTTGTCTCGGTGTAAAAGGCTCTCACAATTTCAGCTCTGGAGCAAAAATGCTTTGAAAATCATAGTTTGATTTTGTAATAAATATTTCAGATGACAAGAAAAACATAAAAATAAATCTTGCCTCTTTAAATATCACAATAGCAAACCGAATTTCACCCTAAAACCAGAATTCCTATGATCTTATTTCTCCTGCTTCTTGTCTCGCTTCAGTAGACATGTCTGTTCAGTTGTGCAACCTGGTTTCAGTGCATGTTCCCACTTCCTCATTCCATCAGTGTTGTCAGCCTTCACTTTCAGAGAACCCGTCTCACTGTGTTCAGAAAGCAGCTTGAAACACGACTGAACTGACTGAAGGAAAAGAGTGAAAACCATTTCCTGCACAGCAAGCAGTTTGATAGCATTTGGAACTATTACATCTCCCATTAGAAAGTCACACTGTAAGAAAATGTGTGGACTAGATAATGTGCAACAGTGCAAGAAATTTAAGGGATTAGGCTTATTTAATTATGCACAATCCAAATGTTTACCCAGACATGCTCCAGGCATTTTGGTGCCGCCTTCCTTCCTCGGCTAAAGGGACTTTTTACACTCCCTTCAAACATTCATTAGTATTTACTCAGAAATAAAATTAGATGATGACAGTTTGTACAAAATATAGATATTTGAACTTGAACACACCTTATCAATGACCACAGAACTGTTTTTGGCCTTTCTGTGAAGTATGAGCAGTATTCAGGGTTTTCAGTCATTGCTAAATGAGGACGGATTCCTACCCTAGTGTCACTCACTGCCCTCTCTCTAACTGTGTAATGTGTGTTACACTATGGCGGTTGTCTCAGTGCAGGCCAGGTGTGCACCATCAACCTGAGACAGGCTCTGCTGTGGTCACTCTTGTTAGGCACTGTAAGTGAGGAGCTGGAAGCAGGATACATTAAGGAAGGGCAATCATTTCTACCAGCAAACATTTTCTTTCCCTGCAAAATAAACATACTCCCCCAGCAAAGAATGGAAAGCTGCACTTGGACTTTCTGTCAGTGCACAAACAGCTGCATTTATACATCAGGACTTTCTGCCATTCAAACACATTTGCTGTGATTTGTAATGCTAATTCAACATGGAGGTGAACAAGATTAAAGTGGTTTTGCACGTATCAACGCAGAACACTACTCAGATATTCAAAAGATTCAAAATATGTTGATTCTGTAGGTTGACACTATGGGCTAGTTACAGAATTCTTTAGATAATCGTTGTAATTCAAAACAAAAAACAACAAATTAATGTTTTGACATAGGTATCAATATTTTGTCTTTTACATATTATTTTTTATTAATTTTGGTTTGAAGATAGAATTGTATGTCCTGGTTTGTGTGTGTTTTTATGTTTTGTCCTCGGGGGCTGCCACTCTTGCATCTGGTGCAGATGGAAATTGAATCATATCCTGCTTAGGGAAAACCTTGACCATTCTCCAGCACACACTGGGGCAGTCTGGATGCCAGGTCTGACGAGCAGAATCCACACCCTGATTGGTTGGCAGCTGGGATAGATGATGCTGTGAGACAGCAAGAATTTTGAGGGAGACTTTCATTGAAACCTTCTGACTTAGTTTCATGTTATACTGTTTCCCAGTCAGTTTTATGTGTAAAGACATAATTCATTTTTGGAATGTTTCTGGACTGTTTTTACAGACAGAAATGCCCATAAACTGTCCCGCTCGCACAGTGTGTGGAATGTTAGTGTCTCTTCTTACTCTGCTTTTCTTTTTCTTTCCAGGATGTGGAGCACAAACTAGATCCAAAAACCAAGAACTTGCCCCATCTCCGGAACCCAGACATCCTCGTTGGTGAAAATGACCTCACAGCTCTCAGTTACCTCCATGAGCCAGCCGTCCTACATAACCTCAAAGTGCGCTTCATTGACTCCAAGCTCATCTACACATACTGCGGTGAGTGGCGATTGCGTTTCTTGTGGTCTTGGTGTTTCTAAGGCTCTCGCAGGAAGGAAAACAGTTCTGAAGTGAATTGAATACACGTTGCTAGTGTGAGCCATGTTAGTCAAAATAACTTCCCAGAATTACAGTACCTTCAGTTACAGGAACATCACAGCAATGCCTTTTAACTTGATTTCTGCATGGTTGAATAATCTAGTGTTCCAGTTCTGCAAAGCTGTGGTATGAACTTCCTCCATAACTGCACAGACACCGATAGATCATGCTTTACTTTATACTCTTTTAAAAGCTTTCACTTTTTTCTTTTATCAGCCATTAATTAAACAAGTATTGATTATGTAAAATGAAGGAAAATTAACTTCTGATTTATAGGTAGCGGTTCTGTGCAGTGAAAGCTCTTCTGCTGAGCTGAAGCTGCCAGTACAAGTCTCGTGATAGCTTCAGCTTAGCCTGCAGTCACTAACCCAGATGGGACTGAACATAATGGATTTTTCTAGCATAGTGGAGTGCTATGCAGGAACATGTAATGAAATTGCCATTATAGTTTTGCACAAAGATTTTAGTCACTGAGGCAAACACGTTAAATTCTTCCATGTGTACAACAGAAGTGACTTTCTTACTAGGCTGCTGTTTACTGATGCTAGTAACAGTCTAATAAATGTGGGCGCAATACATTAATTTTTTATGATACTGGTAACTTATTTTATGATTTCACAGCGCTTGTTATAATGTTTGAAACACATTAGTTAAGTTCCTGGATTTTTTTAAAAACTATTTTATTATATATTTCAGGTATTGTCTTGGTTGCCATTAATCCCTATGAAACTTTACCCATATATGGAACGGACATCATCAATGCCTACAGTGGGCAGAACATGGGGGATATGGACCCCCACATATTTGCTGTGGCAGAAGAGGCTTATAAGCAAATGGCTAGGTGGGTATTTCTGAGCTCCAAGTGCAGTTCAGACTTGGGGGGAATTACCCATAATTCCATGGCACAGATCTGACCAAGAACATACCACCATAGAGCTTGTTAACTTAAATTCTGTCCAGTCTGGAGCTGAATCGATTTCCTTACTTTGCTTCCATTTTCCTGAATCAGCTGTTTTATTCCTCTCCTCTCTGGGGGACTTTGCCAAGCAGTCAATCTGCCTTACTGGGGGACTCCAGCAACTGTGGAAGCAACTTCTGTTTCTCGCTATTACTCTATCAGTCAGTCACGTCTTGGTTCCTGGTGCACCTATCCACGTGAGAACTATCTCAAGGAACTTTTAGGGTGACTCATGCTACAATAGGACATCAAAAGAGTATAGCAGAAAAGTTATACAGGAAGTAAAAGTAAGCATACAGCTCTGAATCCTTTTTAAGGTGCCTTCTACTCTGTGCCGGTTCTTTTTTCAAATGTATTCTTTAATGTGTCATTTTACAGTCCCATTAGGAGCTGGTCAGATTATAATAACCCATTTACATGTGCTGTACAGTGGAGCCAAATAAAAAGCTTATGTCTAATTGTCTTAGGTCAGTAGGTTACAAGATAATCATTCATTAAACTGTATTAATCAGTGGCTTGACTTGATCTTGGGTTCTGTGATTTAATCCATTATTCTCTGGTACAGAGTGGCTGTTTTTCCTCACTTTTCTGATCCAGTGTTTTATTGTGAAGTGCCACTAGCATGCCCCAAGATAGGGTCTGTAGGTTATTACCCTGTCAGCACAATGTAGCTGATCTAAAAATAGCAATTTTTTCCTGAGCTGAAGCAGCCATTCCCGAGAAGTGTTTGTTAGTTTCCACAGCAGCCTCTCCTCTGGGGTTTGTGCCGTTTATTGTGCTGCTGTACGGCCCACACACTTCAATTCACTGATTGCTATTCTGTGTGCACCTTCATTATAAAAACAATGCATTTTTTTCCTCTGTTGAATGTGCTTCACTCTATTGCGCCGATTTACGTGACAGTTTTTTTCATTGCATAGCAGGGATTGGAAAAAAGGTGCTAATGATAATGCTGAGTGAATTATATATGTTCTGATGTCCTTACATTTTTTAATAAAATGTGTTTCTTTCATGTGCTGAAAGAAACATATATGAATGTGTGTAAAAGGATAGTGTAGGTTTCCTCAAGCTGAGTTACTGTGTCTGTGTTTGCAGAGATGAGCGGAACCAGTCTATTATTGTGAGTGGAGAATCTGGTGCTGGGAAAACTGTGTCTGCCAAATACGCCATGCGGTACTTTGCCACCGTCAGCGGGTCAGCCAGCGAGGCCAACGTGGAGGAGAAGGTGCTGGCTTCCAACCCCATCATGGAGGTAAGAGCAGTGCCAGCGATGGTGCATTTACTTCAAAACCTCCCTGATCCAAACTCCCATCGTGCTTGTGCTGAAACCACTGAAAATAGCACCTTCTGTTGCACATGCGGAGTGATGAGAA
Organism: Amia ocellicauda; assembly: GCF_036373705.1. Classification (NCBI taxonomy): domain Eukaryota; kingdom Metazoa; phylum Chordata; class Actinopteri; order Amiiformes; family Amiidae; genus Amia; species Amia ocellicauda. The sequence continues at coordinate 21,682,869 of NC_089853.1, forward strand.
TTAGGCAACCAAATGCAGGTTTTCTCTGAACTTTTCACCAAAATCAAATGTGTTGGGAGACCGAGATTTCATCCACGGTAAAGTGTTAAGCAGGGCTCTTCACTCCAACAATAATAATATTTTTTAGGCTACGTTTTTCCTTCATTATTTATGTTTCATTTGACCTCCCATTTAAAGCACGGGTCCAGAAATCTGAGAGATGTTGTTTATATAAATGACAATGACAATGATAGTTGATGGTATTAGAGGGAAAAAACGGAAATGACGTAAAAAATAAATAAAAAGGTCATATTTCCCCTCCCCCCCTCAACTCTTTGTGTATAGCCTGCCGTGTTAGTCCTGTATTAGAAGACAGCTGCTGTGACAGGGGAGATTGCTTTGAGTTCTCGCTAAGCTTGAGAGCAGTGTCTGCTTTACAGTGGGTTGTGGGATGTCAAAGGCAGGGGCAGGAGTGAGCTCCCCAGCACACAGATGGTTGGTTGCCTTGCTGCTGCTCCTGTCTCTGAGCGAGAGCTATTATATCACAGCCTGGGTTTTGCACAACTAAACTAGGGCAGCGGAGGACTTTTCTCAGAAGCCAACATTATTTTTTCTCCTTGATGGTCTCTGGGAAAAGGGCAGGTCCTGCTGCTGAAAATCTTGCGTTATGATTCCCCGATGCAATAAAACACCTCAGGGTGTAGACTTATAAATCCAGAACCTGTTTGTGCATCCTGTAAGGAAGGTTGCAGCTGTACTCTACTCTGCATTATTCAGCAGCAGTACGGGAATTGTGCTGTAGAAATGTGCTTTGTAAATTGGCATAAAATAATTGTTCTCAATTGGTTACATAGGAGGAGTTAAAAAAAGAAGCAGTTTTGCATTTGATAGGGACTCAAATCTGCAGACATAAATGTATGTGATGCATTCCTGTCCTGTCTTGCCAGGTGCAGGACAGTGGTGATTAATTTGCACGAGCTCTGGCAGCTGTTTTCACTTCACAGTGTGAATCGCCTCAGTCGGTGTCACTGTAGCCCCCCCCCCGCCCTGACAACAGAATCTGAACAAATGGATCACTGCTTTGGGCAGCTCTAGTCCCTTCAATCCAAGACTAAAATCCTTTTATTTTATTAAAAAACCTTATATCTCACATTAAATATTTATTTGGAACCCCTAATGTGCTATAGGATATGTCCTTCATTAAATCTACAGTTTCTATTATTATCCATACTTTGTGATGGTGGCGTTTGCTATAAATCATGCAGAAGCACACTTTTGTGTCATATTACAACTGAGATACTTATCACAAATCTCTTATGACACTTCCGCCTGTCATCAGATTTTAATATAAGTTTATTAAACAGACAGGTTTAAATTAATTGGCCTTTACTGGCCTAAAATACAATTTTCAATGTTTATATACACTCACCTAAAGGATTATTAGGAACACCTGTTCAATTTCTCATTAATGCAATTATCTAACCAACCAATCACATGGCAGTTGCTTCAATGCATTTAGGGGTGTGGTCCTGGTCAAGACAATCTCCTGAACTCCAAACTGAATGTCTGAATGGGAAAGAAAGGTGATTTAAGCAATTTTGAGCGTGGCATGGTTGTTGGTGCTAGACGGGCCGGTCTGAGTATTTCACAATCTGCTCAGTTACTGGGATTTTCACGCACAACCATTTCTAGGGTTTACAAAGAATGGTGTGAAAAGGGAAAAACATCCAGTATGCGGCAGTCCTGTGGGCGAAAATGCCTTGTTGATGCTAGAGGTCAGAGGAGAATGGGCCGACTGATTCAAGCTGATAGAAGAGCAACTTTGACTGAAATAACCACTCGTTACAACCGAGGTATGCAGCAAAGCATTTGTGAAGCCACAACACGTACAACCTTGAGGCGGATGGGCTACAACAGCAGAAGACCCCACCGGGTACCACTCATCTCCACTACAAATAGGAAAAAGAGGCTACAATTTGCACAAGCTCACCAAAATTGGACAGTTGAAGACTGGAAAAATGTTGCCTGGTCTGATGAGTCTCGATTTCTGTTGAGACATTCAGATGGTAGAGTCAGAATTTGGCGTAAACAGAATGAGAACATGGATCCATCATGCCTTGTTACCACTGTGCAGGCTGGTGGTGGTGGTGTAATGGTGTGGGGGATGTTTTCTTGGCACACTTTAGGCCCCTTAGTGCCAATTGGGCATCGTTTAAATGCCACGGCCTACCTGAGCATTGTTTCTGACCATGTCCATCCCTTTATGACCACCATGTACCCATCCTCTGATGGCTACTTCCAGCAGGATAATGCACCATGTCACAAAGGTCGAATCATTTCAAATTGGTTTCTTGAACATGACAATGAGTTCACTGTACTAAACTGGCCCCCACAGTCACCAGATCTCAACCCAATAGAGCATCTTTGGGATGTGGTGGAACGGGAGCTTCGTGCCCTGGATGTGCATCCCACAAATCTCCATCAACTGCAAGATGCTATCCTATCAATATGGGCCAACATTTCAAAAGAATGCTTTCAGCACCTTGTTGAATCAATGTCACGTAGAATTAAGGCAGTTCTGAAGGGGAAAGGGGGTCAAACACAGTATTAGTATGGTGTTCCTAATAATCCTTTAGGTGAGTGTGTGTGTGTGTATATATATATATATATATATATATATATATATATATATATATATATCATGCAATTGCGAAGAATGGATGACAAATAAATCTTTGACTGCTGGTGTTGCTTTTAGTCTAGGTCGTCAGATATACTTAATTGCAGAACACCTGGTGCATAGCCAGAATATGCCTTTTTGTGAATCCCATTAAGCTCTTGAGATGCATAATGCTGAGAACTGTGCATTTGTTGCCTTTTGTCTTTGTACAAACATGTTTGGAAAACAAGACTCCATGAACTTGTTCCTGTAGTTGGTACAATCTTTCTCTTTTTTTGCACTGAATGTCTTTGCATCAGCCACACTCACTGCTGCTTTCGTTTTTGCCGTCTTCTGCCTTTCACAGTGAAGCACATTGCAGCTGAGCTTTAAGGCTGGGTAGGTAGGTGTTAGCTGCCTGGATTCCTGAAGAATGTGCCTAACTATACAGCTCTCTGTCTAACTCATCAGCAATCTGCTAGGTCAATGCCTCAGGGTGCAATTTTGAAAAGGCATTTAGGACTTTCTGAGCCTGTGAAAATGAGTGGCTGTATAGCAGTATTTACTTTGATTCAATGAAAGGATCATTTACCTTCTTTCTCAGTGCAAAGTAAATACTGCTTCTCTCACTTCATCACTTGATTTGTAGTTTTCTTCTGTTTCCTTAAGACCTTCTTATGCAGTCCCAGAGAAGTGGTTGCACATACAATTGAAATGTAGTGTCCACAGCTGGCAAAAGCATTTTTTCACATCGTTTTTTCAGAAGCACGGAGTACAAAAACCAAAAAATACAAATCACACTGCTGTCAGACAGAGCAGTTAAATTCATAAAATGTTGAAGACACTGCCCTTCGGTAGTGCTGTGACTTGTCCCTCTTATCCATCTCTGTCTTCATCGCTGCCCCTTGGTGTGAAATATTAAGTAGCACAGTCTCCTTGAAAGGCTTTTAGTAATTAGTTAATACACCGTATACCCTCCATGAAGCTTCATAATCATAAGCATAATTAATTCTGTTTCCATGATAGCACAGCCAAATAAAACATTATAAATTAATAGATTTCCCAATCCTGGTCTTCTCGTCATGAATGCCTTGAGTTTTGAGTGTCTCTGTGCTCTGGTTCCATAGGCCATCGGAAATGCCAAGACCACCAGGAATGACAACAGCAGCCGTTTTGGGAAGTACATTGAGATTGGGTTTGATCGCAGGTACCGCATCATCGGGGCCAACATGAGAACCTACCTGCTGGAGAAATCACGAGTGGTGTTTCAGGTATGACATGCAAGTCTTGGCATGGGAGCAAGTGGCCTTTGCAATGATTAGTTCAATGCTAATAAACTAAAGTTCAGACTACTTTGGGCTACACATGGGTGGCAAGCCTAAACTTGACAATTTTCAGTCTTACCCATTTGTACTTTGATTAAATGAGACTTTGAAAGATAGTCTTCTTCTACTGCTAACGAGTTGGAAATCCTTAACATTTTTAAGAACGTCAAAACCTGCCTACATGGCTCACTAGAAAACATAAAAAAGTACCGTTTCACATTTATGAGAAACTGTTAATTCCTTTTTGGATGGGTAAGTTTTCTGTTTTCTGTTTTCTGTTAGTTTACTCTGCATGATAGGTTTATTAGCAGACTAGAACCAGGCATGAAGCTGGGGATGACACAGAGGAGGGATTGATCGCTCACAGAACAGTGGCTGTGTGTGCTTGTGTCCTCTGTCACATTGAGCCTGCCTGCTATCTGATATGACTGTCCAGCTGCATTGCTGAATAAAAGTTAAACTCCCCAGTCACTGCTCGGCCTATTGGAGAATAGAAGGGCACACCAGCGTCACTGAGGGTTTCTGAGAGTTGGCATGGCTGGACATGGAACATGGCTTTCTGTACTCCTCACAGATGTGTGATGCACATGTTGTATAATCTCATCTGTTAGGTGGTTGTTCCATTTCCTAGAAGGGTGGCCCAGTGTCCTTGTGTAAAAAGCTCACCAGGGTGTGACTTAATCATATCCCGGCGAGGCATCCAAAGTTCAATCATATCATGCACTCAGGCCCTGAACGAATTTATCCTGGTGAACAAAGAACACTTAAGGGAGGTTAAATGTACCCATTATGCCCACTGCAGGCTAATGCAAATTCTACACAGCCTCATCTCAATTATCTGTTCAGAACAGCCTCTTGATAATGGCAGCTGAACACCAAGGTTGCTCTCATCTCCTCTGCTCGCTTGCCACCTCATTTTAAAGCCATTATTGACGTGGATTCTCCTTGTATACCATAGCCCATTCTACAGTAGTCCCGTCAGCAGTCACTGCTAAGTTAGTCTTTTAAGTGCCAATAGTCACTTCTGTGTTCCAGTGAATACACACACAACCATGGTAAATACAGAGTGATGCTGCTATTTGCAATAGATTGATGGAAAAAAAAATTCTGTTCTCTAAGCTTTAATGAACATTGATAATTTCCCAACTGTTTCCAACTCCTCAGTGCAATTATATATTATAAAATAATAATGAAGACCAATCCTCATGCTCTTTGTACAGAACAACCAGAGCACTGGGTAAGAACACCTCTACCCTCCACCCTCTACGATTTTAAAGAGAGTTGCACAAAGCTGGACATTTAAGGAATGTAGGATATTAATGAACATCTGTGAGATTATTCGTTTTAAATAGGTATAGATATTTTATATAAGCATAGGTTTCTGGTGACCTTTGTGCTGCATCTCCCCCTCCCTACCTCCCTATCCAATGCCAACAATTCAGAATGAGATGAAGTTTAATTCGAACACTTGACTTTCCATGAAGACAAAGCAGAAAATGCCATCTTTATTTCTGTGGCCTGACTTGGTGGTTGTTGTCAGGCCACAGAAATAATGATGGGAGGTAGGGAGGGGGGAGATGCAGCACAAAGGTCACCAGAAACCTATGCACGTTGTCGGTCAAGTGAGAGTGGTTTGGGTTTTTGCATCTTAAGTCAGGAGTGAGAGAATCTCTCATTCAGAGGATTGCAGTGCAAGGAATCAAAACTTCCCCTAATCCATGTTCCTATTCATCCAGGGGAACCTTCTTCTTTTGTGTGACCTTAACCCTGTCCAATTTAGCCCTACTTTAAAAAACGAATCCCCCCCCAGAATTAATTAGTCTTACTTATATATTTTGTATCATTTCATTTTATTCCAAAGCATGTGATGTTATATATTGTACTGTTTAAAGTACAACACATTGTTGGATATAAATGTAGCTGTGCACTCTGCAGTCACAAATGTTGTGATTAAGTCTAACTGCTTTGTCTTTTGTCATTTTAGGCAGACGAAGAGAGGAATTACCATATATTCTACCAGCTGTGCGCTTCAGCACACCTACCAGAGTTTAAAGCCCTTAAGTTGGGTATGATGCCTTAATTCTTACATGAGCTGAATTCTTTGCATGTTTGTTTCCATGGCTGTGCCTGAGAGCAGTCCTTTCAAGACTCTTTCTCTAGTAGGAGTGCTGCAAGTGTTAATAGCATTACTCACTCAGAAAATGAAAACACTGGGGAAAGTCCATGAGCTTGTTTGGCTAGAGTGAAACTGCACCCTCACCCACAGTCAACTGGCCAACCTGTGCATTAAGAGCCACCTCAATTTTCTGCTGTAGTTTACGGATTCATAATTCTAGTTTGCTTTAAGTGTGATTGAAGCAGCAGCCAGAATACCATTCTGCTGATGCTGTTCACACTCACTGACACATATAGCTTACACGCACAGTGTAGTATGCCACCACAGATTGCTGTCTGACTGTGCAACACCAACATCCATAGAAAACGGAACACAGTTCTTCATACAGAGAGTTATGACAGCTGTGTTGTTGAAGTCGACTCCTTGGGATTGTTCAAGAATAGGCTGCATGTGAATCTTTCATCGCGACGTTATTCACTACTAAATGAGTACTTTGGCTCGAATGGCTCCTCTGCTCTCGCTAGGAGAACCTTTCTAATGTTCTAATGGAAAATAGCTTCAGATTGTCTATCAGTTTTCCGTGGTTTGCTTTTTCCCCAGCAGTATATCTCTGACTGCTTCACTCACCATGTCATTACCAAGAGGCATGTGATGCTCTTTCATGCTTCACCCTTCCCATGATGCACAGCTGGACACTGTCAGCAGGCAGTCCTCCTACTCCATTACAATTTTCTTTTGTTTTAACAGAGAAGAAGGTGTAGAGGGCTTCAAATAGAAACGGGTTATTTATTGAGAGAGATAATTCTCAAGTCTAAATTAATGTATTGACAATCAATTGTGTTTTGGAACGGAAAATTAAAATCACTTTGATTAAAAAAAAACATTACATGCTATGTGAAATAGGAGTTAAAGGTGTATATTTTCTCCAAGAGGATTATACACTGTGCATGGGTAGATTTGATTATTAACAAGAGTGTGTTCAGTGTGAATCTATTGACTGCAACAGCCTCTGCTTGATACTTAAGTGATCCCAGACAGGTTATTAAACATCCCATCAAATTACTGTGTTTGGAAACTGTATGTCACTTTTATCAATAGTGTCATTAGCAAATCCAAAAAGTTTTCAGCAGCCGTATTTTTGTCTGAGCTCCAGATAAGCAGCATTAGTGTTGCCTTTATAGTACTGCTTACCAAGTGACTACAAAACTTGCATGTCAACAGGTGCACTGTTCCCCTTCAGCACATTAAACCTGTCAGCACACAGATTCATACCAGGTAACAAAGTGCCTTTTCAGTCAGTTGTCAGCAGACCTACAGGCCACTTGCACTGTCGCAGCTTGTTATTGAAATGAGGAATGATTTTTAAACACTGTCTGTCAATATGTTGCTGAGGGAGCTAGCAGTGTCCGTCTCTTTGGATTGTCAAGCCAAACTGCACAGTGAAGCCTGGGCCTTGAGGCGTGAGATCAGAGCACCCCTACCAAGAGGATGCACCTGGCCACCTTGTCTCGATTGTGCACTGCCGCAGCCCTCATCACTGCCATGCTGACAAGCTGTTCAATTTTCGCCTCAATACTGGGGGAGTTGTTTTATTTTCGGTTGCTTGGCTACAGAATATGGCATTTGTAATCTTGGAAACATGTTTTGTTTTATTTTTTCTCTGGTTTTAATATTACACAGTAATTACTAAGCAGCTAGTTCTTTGTTTTATACGTTTGGATTGTATTATTTATGAATTTCTTAGCCAGTACCTCAAAAGTATCATTTTAGCTTTTTTGAGATACGAACAAGCAAAGAGCATCCAAACAAGCCCAGTGTTCTCGGGCTGGCTGATTTGTCTCGATGTGGAAGGTGCTTGGTTTGTGGAGATGGGCAGACATGATAACTGCGTCATCGGAAGAGTGGCATCATTAGTCATTTGTCAAGCAAAATGTGAAAATGTTAACCTGTGCTGCTGCAACTTCCCTTGGCTTGAATGATGTGGCGAACAATTGTTTAAAAAGTAAAGAAAGTATTTGTAGTTTACCGACCAAGCGGGGGTACCTGGGGTGGGCTCCTGAAGATTGTGCAGGGGTCTCTAATCCCTCACATGACAAAGAATATTGTAATTGAAATCAGACCAGACAAGATGATTTGATCAATTAAGCAGTTAGTAATTCAGGGTGGACATGGAGACTTTGTAGTAAGCGAGGGCTGATATGTGCAAGTGTACAGTTGAATATACTGATCCATTTTAGCCTATTATTAATATTCTGAGTCTCAATTGTGTATGCGTGTGATATGTGGAGCTGAGCTGTACCTGAAATTCGGCATTGTGGGATCTCTGTTTTATTTAGCCAGTTCTGACTCTCCTGAAATTAGTAGTTTCTTTTTTCGCAGGCGCTGCCAATACTTTTAACTGCACCAAACAAGGCCGCAGCCCTGTGATCGACGGGGTGGATGATGCTAAGGAGATGGCCACTACTAGACATGCTTTCTCCTTGTTAGGTAACTGTTCAGTGAGAGAGTGCTGTGGAGATACTGAAGATTTGAACTATTTACCTATTATTCACATTATCGATTACTTGTAACGCTGCCTTCACTATTTCTGTTTTATTGTAGACTTCATGCTCATCTTGCATAAATAAAATGAACATGCATTTGAAAGATTATCTTTTATGCACACGTTGAATTTGGTTTTCCAGCAGTGGTATTTTATTTATTTATTTTTACATTCACATTTAATGATTTATAGCTGTAGATGCTTCCATAATGACTTGTGTAAAATGATTTAGCTTGGTTTAATTTTGGTATATATATAACACTGTGATGCTTTGTTTTATTCTCTGAACACTTTTCCTTGCTGTTTCAGGTATTAATGAATCTTATCAGATGGGAATATTCCAAGTTCTTGGTGCTATCCTCCATCTTTGCAATGTGGATATTAAGGATCGTGATTCTGATAGCAGTGTCATTCCGGTAAATTCATTAGGCTTTCACAGGAGCCAGTATTGTTTTGATGTCATTAATTTGAATTGAGTATATTTAAGTGATGCATAATATGTAACCTGTTAAAAACTCCTTCACCAGATATCCTGGCGTATATTTTCCTTTGCAATCATAAGGGAATACATTTAAAAAGAAAAGATTGCATGAGTTTAAGAAATATAATTAAAGCACATATTTGTATTTCAGCCCAACAATGGCCACTTGACCATTTTCTGCGAGCTGATGGGGGTTACATATCAGGACATGTCCCACTGGCTGTGCCACAAGAAGCTAAAGACAGCCTCGGAGACCTACATCAAGCCCATCCCCAAGCTGCAGGCCATCAACGCCCGAGACGCCCTCGCCAAACACATCTACGCCAAACTCTTCAACTGGATCGTGGACCACGTCAACCAGGCCCTGCACTCTACTGTGAAGCAGCACTCTTTCATCGGTGTTCTAGACATTTATGGGTGGGTCGTCCTGGGTCGTCTCTATAGTACAAACATCCCTTCCCCCACCCACAACATCTCAAAAGCTCCCCTAATTCAGTAACTGACAATTCAGAAATCTGTTTTTATTTTTTGTATTTTTTTTTGCTCAAGACTCAGAGTGTAGTAGAGCTCTAAAAAAAGAATAGAAACACTGTAATGTAAGAATGTGGCTGTTCTCTTTGTTATAGTACAGCAAACGAAGACCAATCTACAAATCACAAATGTTCAGTGAGGTTCCTTGCATTTTTTTGTTTACTTAGTTTGGAAACGTTCCTTGTTCCTTATGCATAGCAGAAACTGTGCAGGACCTGTAAATGCATGTGTGCCCTTGATAATGTCAGTTAAAGAAGGTAATGCTTCCCTGGTGTGTGATCGAGTTGAACTCCCCTTTATAAAAAATTTAAATGAATTGATAATGTAGAGCACCAGTCATCTACTACTTTGTTACTACACTGTGCCACAAAGGCTTTAAATAATCAAAACATGGTATCTAAGTGGCTGATTGACTGCATTGTTTAACTAAGTGGTCTAAAATACTGTAGTCTTAGTAGGGGTAGGGGAGACTCTGTTGTCTTGTATTATAATGTTGGGTTTTTCTTTTCTAGATTTGAAACTTTCGAGATCAACAGCTTTGAACAGTTTTGTATAAATTATGCAAACGAGAAGCTGCAACAACAGTTCAACATGGTATGTGTAGTTTTATTGCCAATTTACATGACATTCTAGAATCCTGCTGGGATATTCATTCCAACACTTTCTGCCTGTGTCTGTTGAAAATAGATTAAAGGATGACCGAAATCTTGGAGAATTTTGTATTTAATCTATAGATTTCATTTTGTAAATGAAGGCCTCACTTCATTTTAGATCTCGGGAAGAGCAGTTCTTGGATATTTCTTTTTTTAATGCCAAGGGCTGTTAATTTTACTATGCTTATCATTAGTTTTTTTTTATTGTAGGCGTTTGCACCTCTTGGTTTTTATAGGTAGGGTTTATTAGAAATAGTTTTCAGCACATTCTGAAGGGTTACCACTTTAGAGAACATAGAAATGGACCCGATTCGGTACTTTGAAATGGCAGTTTTTGATTTGTGTGAGATACGCTGATCTTTGATGTTTTGGCTGCATTCAGTAGACATCCCACCCTGCAATAGGGATGTATTCCCTATATAAAAGGGTTGTCGACTTTTTTTTCCTTTCTTTTCGTTCTTTCTTTCCCATCTTCAGGCGATATTATTGTCAGAAAGGTTTTCACATGCAAATCCATTACACCGTATTTGTCTGCATTTCTAACATAACACAAGTTCGCATTAGGTATTGCATCTAAATCAGGATTGTATAATTTAAGACTTGAAGACTACAAGGAAACATTTCTAATCTGTGACCATAATCATATATTGTAAGCCCTTTTATCTTGTTGATATTAGCATCATCAAAGACAAACACTCTTTTGGAATATACATGTATATGCAGACTCACTTAAATTATAGTCGTGATATATTTATTTTATAAGTCCAGTTGAATGAGGTTCCTATCAGGTAAAGAATACAAATAATGCAATGGCTGCAACTAATAGATTCAAGTTTCTTTCTAATGTACATCTCTGCTTCTGTGTTCAGGACAGTGAATTTTGAGGGGGAGAGGTCACCTGGCCTTTGGGGGTATGATCTGGATTGATAAATAGAAACCATGAGGTATTAATGCTTGTAAACCCCGCTCTCTGTCTGTCCCGCTGTCCAGCACGTGTTTAAACTGGAACAGGAAGAGTACATGAAGGAGCAGATCCCCTGGACGCTGATCGACTTCTACGACAATCAGCCCTGCATCAATCTGATCGAGGCCAAAATGGGAGTCCTGGACCTGCTGGATGAAGAATGCAGGGTAAAGGGGCAAACATGGCTTTGAAGTGTGCACACACGGACTGGCACACACACACACATGCACACGCACAAACCCCCTTACATGCATACACGCGTACATAATTAACCTGCATGCATACACCTTGATGATGTCTGCAAGGCCAGCTGTGGTGTGCAGACATGTGGCCCATTTCCACAATCAACAATTGCCAGGATTGTTTTGTTTTGTTTTGTTTTGTTGTTGTTTGACTTCACTGTCTCCCCACCCCCTGCAGATGCCAAAAGGATCAGACGACACCTGGGCTCAGAAGCTGTACAACACTCATTTGAACAAGTGTGCTCTCTTCCAGAAGCCCCGTCTGTCCAATAAAGCCTTCATTATCCAGCACTTTGCAGACAAGGTACAGGCTTTCCTCCTCAGACATTGCTCAGCTTTTCCATCTTGTTTTTTCCTTTTCCAACTCCTGTAGAATTAAAGAGAGATCCCTGACTGGTCCTGCCCCCTGAGAGAAGTAGTAGCACTGTATTTGCAGAGACACCTGACTTAGGCTGTAACCCCAATGTGTTTGTGGGAGGAGGAAAGACAAACAAACATGTTAACCCTTCTCAGGTTCCTTATAAGGGACATTACCAGTTGTTTATTAGAACATAGGTGTGAAGAATGATGTAATTTGAAAATCTAAATGTTCTTTTACTCTCTCGTCCTCAGGTGGAATATCAGTGTGATGGATTCTTAGAGAAAAATAAAGACACAGTAAATGAAGAGCAGATCAATGTCCTGAAAACAAGCAAGGTTTGTATGAATTTCACGATTTTCACGTGTTTAATAACAGGATTGTATTATTGCTGTGTTGTAAAATGCAACAGTGCACTGGAGAGTCCTGAACTGGTAAAATTGCATTTATTTGATTTAGTAATGCCAAAAAAAGACTTGCCTTTTCCAGGCTTTCTTGGTACTTTGGCCTTTAATTTGAAAACATCCCTGCAGAGCTCATAGGAACAAGTCTTTTTTAGTATGAAATCCAGTGCTCAGATGTGACCTCCAAAGTGGGTGCAGCATTGTAGAGGTTGTGTGCAATATCGCCATCTGCTGTTAATTCAAGGTTTTGCTGTGTTAGACTTATCTAGTGGAAATCAGTCACTACTCTTCCATCACATCTGATATAGAAAGATTGAGCTTTCTTATGAAAAGCAAATGCACAAAAACAGTAGCAACATTGCAGAATAGGTCAGTTTCAGACACAGTTCTGCTACAAATTACAATTTTTTTAAAGTTGTACAGGGAGAGGGGGGAGGGACAGATCCAGATGCTATATGTTAATGTGCAAGTGCAGTTTCTTGATATATAGGATGCAGAATAGTCTAGATGGTGCTGACATAAGCAGCTTTTTTATTTTCCAGTGTCAGGATTGAAGGTTTTTTATTTCCCAAGGTCAGGATTATTAATTCTGCCATTATGAATCAATACTGAAAGTGGCTCCCAGGTCACTGAAATATAATTATCAAAGACTTTTGTGAAGCACAATCCAAAATCAGTTGAATTGATTCTATCAAAATATATTTCTGAATAATAACATCAAGAGGCTTGCTGATGGTGACCACATTCTCCTTCTGGGTCAGAAAAGATTATAGACCAGTCACCTGTGAAATTCAGATTTGAGTGGAGTTGCAGTGGGAATGATGGTGGTGTGGCCGGCTGGATTTATTGTTTCCTACTTCTGACCTTGATGGTATTATTCCTGGGAATGAGCGAACAGGGTGTGTTGTGTGATGCCTGTGTGTGGACATTTGCAGGTCTCAGGTTTATAAATTCAGTGGGATGTAGTCTAAGCCTTTAAGTCCACTCCTTTTTATCCCCCCAGTAGACCATTTGAAGATTAATTAAAGTGCAGGTATAGTTAGGCCTACAATGTGTTTTTTTCAGCTTTCTGTTTTGCAGTAGGGCTGCAAACTGGGAACGATTGTTTGTTCACACTAAAATCATCTCCGAGATGCTAACTCCTTCAAAAAGAGGACTGCTGTCTTTTGATTCCTTTTCCAGCCCTCCGGGAGAACCATGTGAAATTCCAGGGATATATTGAACCTACAGTAAATAAGACCACAGAGGGGAAAAAAAAGACAAAAATGCACCAGAGATTTGCTGTAGTTTGCTTATTTTAGAGGCATGTGTGTTGCTTAATTGCATACCAGGAAATGCCAACCAGATGAGCAGTCAAAGGCACTTCACGCAGACGTGTCTTCTCTTGCCCATCTGCAATTATCAAGATGTAGGCCTTCTAAGCCACTCTCTGCCTACTGCTGGTTGAAATTAAAGCATTGAAAGTCTGTGTTAAATTGCTGTTATTAAACAGCTACTATATTAGCTCATTCCTTGGGATCTCTGAAGTGGCACTCGATATTTTAATGCAATTCATAACACTGAAGAACTTGAGGGAGGATGAGCAGGTTTCTATACAACAAGAGTGAGAGCTGTTGTCCTGGGAATGCCCTTCATTTGTCTTTGAATATTTTCAAGAAATATTAGTTTTTGTGGCCTTCATATAATAAAGACAAAAAACCATGCAAACAAAAAGATTTGTCTGACCCTTTTTTATAGATACTGCTTTGTAAGGCGCTGAAGCAGTAAGGACACTTGGTAAGGGTTTCATCACTTCAGGCTAATCTATAATGACTGATAACTTTAATATTTTAAAGTAGTGCTAATTTGTGCACCACTTTGATTTATTTGTAATATATCCTTTCATTTTACATGCATTAACAGTACCTAGCAAAATTAATCATATTAGGTTGCTCAAGCAAGGCTACAAAAACTTGTGTAAACATTTGTCATTTTGTTTTTCATTTAGCCACAATGTTTTTTAATTAATTTTCCTAGCTGCCTGACTTCAGTGCATTTTGCTTTTCAGGTAAACTGAGATAATCAAATCACATTTTTTTTTTTAATTAATCTTGATATTTTATTATTGTTATTATTATTAATATTATTGTTGTTTATGATCTTAAAGAATCATTAGTATATCTGACTGCCCATAAATTACACTGTTGAAAGCACAGTCAGGAGCAGTTTTTATCTAGTAAAAATGGCCTTGCCTTTAAGCTCTTCACTGAAGCTTCCTTTGATGTCAGAAACTTCTGAACTTTAACTTTTTCTTAAAAGCAGCTGAACTTGGGTTGCTAGGTTGCTTAAAGTAGAATGTTATTTTCTGTGTGTGTCCATGGGGAAAGCGGGATTCAACTTCTATTTCTTGCGTTCATTATATATCAAACGTATATAATGATGTGTGACCATTGTGGTTTACATTTCTTTTCTTCTTCTTTTTTGGTTCCCACTCGCTGTTGTGTGTGTTTTTCTCCCACCCTCCCTGACCACTCTTGCTCTGCAGAAGGTAAAACCGAGCGCTCTCAAGATCTGCCCAGTTGTGTTTTCCTAAACTAACCGTGTTTGTCTGCCTCCCTACTGATTTGTAGAGGTGTTTTGCTAGAGCAGTTGTACTGTTTGAAAAAGCATGGCAACAGCAACAGCTCGGGGGGGAATGTAGGGGGGAAGGAGAAGGATGAGTTTATTAAAATGCATCTTTGATAAGCATGTGTGTGGCTGTCATTATGCTTTATAGCCCTGAAGAGAAAAGCAAAAAAGCATGCAGCCTACACAATAAGGTTCTCATTAAATAAGAACTTGCCTCCCCTTTTTTTTCATCATGAATTTTCCTGCAGTGCAATAGAGCTTTACTCTTCTGAGAGTTAGAAGCACGTTGACAGTATCTAATAAACAAACTAACAAGGCAAAGTAACACTTTTGATTTATACTTTTACAAGTAAGACAACACTGGGATAATACCAGCTTCTAACAACACGCTTTTGGACCCTACCTAATGCTTGTTCTGTCTGTCTCTGACTTGAAGCTGCTGCTGCCCTTGGAAAGATTAAGCCTTTCTGTGTTTTCTTCCTTCTCTACACCCACGTTTTCAAACTTTGACAAACCAACATAAAAAAGCATGATAAGTTCTCGTATCCCACCATGTATGAATACCTTTTTTATAATATGTAATCTGCTCTAGTTATGATGTTCTAAAACAAGGCACCATTTTCTCCATCTCAAGGCATTTTTCTGTACCTAAATTCAGGAATTCAATCTTAATTATATTTTTTCCACACTCAAACAGACAAGTTTTATTTTTTGTTATATTTAAGCTGTTCCAAGAATCCCGATGACCTAAATAAATGCCTTCCTGGATTAGTGTTTTAGTGTATCCTTTTATATAATGATAAGGATCTCAATCTGGGGTGACGAGCTCATGAGGTTAGCAGTTACTGTAATCTCTGCAAAAAAAAAAAAAAAAAAAAATTGCATACAAAATATTCTTGATGGATATATAATACTGAGAAGAAAATGCTTGCTTATTTTTGCATTTATGTAGCTGTAATGGTGGACTATCGACATTAAGAGAATTGACATCAGTACCTTATTAATCATACAGATTGTTTAAAAAACGGTCTTTATATTAATTATGGACGATGTATAATGGATAGAAAAAAATTTGATTCATATTTTACTTGCTTGTAACGAAAACTTAAACATAGCTGATAATTAGTCTAAAAGGATATTCAAGTGTTCAGGTAACACATGCAGAAAACCTTCAGAAAGTGCTGTGGGGAATGCTATAGTGCCGTCATGCTGCGAAACATGGACGCTCACATACTAATTTAGCTAATTATTTTTCTTTTTAATTTCATACCTGGTTTTGACACTAGTTCGAGCTGCTGGTGGAGCTCTTTCAAGATGAGGAGAAAGGCACCAGTCCCACTGGGCCTCCCCCTGGTGGTCGCACTAGGCTCAGCATCAAGCCGGATAAGACGCGGGCGGGACAGGCCAGCAAGGAGCACAAGAAAACAGTGGGGCTGCAGGTGAGGAGTGCCGACGACCTTCCATTGGACCCAGAGCAGGATTTGTGACTTCTTTACCAGCAGACATGCATGAGGTTTTGTATCATGAAGTTTGCTTGTCTGAACTGAGAGTGTTGATTTTGTGTTTTAATGTCTTTGATCTCTCAATCCCCCCCCCCAGTTCCGTAACTCTCTGCAGCTGCTGATGGAGACCCTGAATGCCACCACCCCCCACTATGTGCGCTGCATCAAGCCAAATGACCACAAGTACCCTTTCACGTAAGCCATCCAAAAAAACAAAAGCTGTCATATCCACTAGTGCCGCTCTGGAATTGTGATGCAGGGAGGCTGGTGTATTCAGGCCACCTCTTCCCAGGGGGATTCTGAGGTCAGCCTGCACAATATGCACATTTAGACCTTCAGCTTCATCAGCTAAAATTATTTATTTATGTTTTTAAATGGGTTGCGGGAAGTTGCCAACTTATTTAACTTAAAAAGACAGAAAAGCAACAGAGTGAAGCAAAATATTGTCCACACAGTGCGGCAAGTTCCTGAATATCCCATGCAGCTTCCCTGGATCTCCTCCAGACCATACTAGCATGTGTTAATGTGCAGTTTGTGCATCTTTGTAGTGAGCATTTTTTAATTTAATTTAATTATATATGTGAATCCATTTATGCAGGATACATTTTTTCTTAGTCTCTGTTCTCTGCGGCACCATGTCAAGCTGCCCTTCAGGGGTTTGGGGCTGGTAAGCGGTAATGCAGTGCTGCCTCTGCGATTGCAGGTTTGACCCCAGGAGAGCGGTGCAGCAGCTCAGAGCCTGCGGGGTCCTGGAGACCATCAGGATATCGGCTGCAGGCTTCCCATCCAGGTACACGGTTCTCCTCTCTAACTGACAGGACCCAGAGAGCATTGTCATTGCAGTACTACTAGGCCCAGCCTGCAGGCTCAATGGTGATTACTGATCTCGTAAATTAAGTTCAAAGTGGTTGAAGAGAGACTATTAACTGTAATGAACATGGTGTGTTGTGCCCATCTGATGGTAAATAAATTGGCTTTTAACTGTTTCCATGTGGACTTAGGCATCCTTCAGTAGGACCTGCAGACAGTACAGTAGTAGTTTTTTTTTTGTTAGGTTTTTCTTTAATATGCTGACAGTGTGGTTAGGAATATAGTTAAAGATCTGAACCAGTTAATCTAACTGTGTTGGAATGCTGGGATTTTAGTCAAGTGAATCATTCATCATAGTTGAATTTGGATGTTAAAAGGATACATTTTCTAGGGACTGGAATTTTGTCATGTATACCCAGGAAAACCAATATGTTTCTTTTTAATGTTGTTTATTATGGCTTCCAAGAGGGAAATGATTTCTGTCTCTCCAGTCATGCAACGTTCTGCTCTTTTTAAAGTCACTTTGAGACAACAAAGGCGAATCTGTGGCCCGTGTGTCCCGCTGCGTGGCGGTTTTCCTCTTGATCTTTCTGACTTTGCCTCGTTGCCTTGGTGACAGGTGGACCTACCAGGAGTTCTTTAGCCGCTACCGAGTCCTTATGAAACAAAAGGATGTCCTGAGCGACAAGAAGCTGACTTGCAGGAATGTGTTGGAGAAACTCATCAAGGTAGGGGGAAGTCACCTTCTGTGAGGGTCAGAGCAATCGATAATTAGGGGCATGTATCGGTGATGTAATTGTGTGTGAATAAACTGCGCCGATATTTTTGTTAATCAGCTTCTGAAAATTATGGAAGTATCCCAAGCGTGGTGCTCACTGTCTTTTTAGTGGACCCCTGGGTGGGCTGTAATGAAGGCAGGCACCTCTGGGGGTGCTATAGAGTAGGGCATTTTCTCAAGTAAAAGATGCAACAGTCTTTCTGTGGCCTCTGACAGTAAACCATGTCTGTTTTACAGGATCAAGACAAGTATCAGTTTGGTAAGACAAAGATTTTCTTCCGTGCTGGCCAAGTGGCCTACCTGGAGAAACTGCGAGCGGATAAGCTGCGTGCTGCCTGCATACGCATCCAGAAGACCATCCGCTGCTGGCTGGTGCGCAAGAAGTACCTGCGCATGAAGAGTGCGGCCATCACCATCCAGAGATACGTCCGTGGCCACCAAGCCCGATGGTAAGAGGCGAGGGGCACAGACACGGCACAGCTTCTTCTCCTTCTTCTCCTTTTTCCTCCTTCTCTATTTCCTATTAGATGTCTCTACGTACATACGTGGATTTTACAATCACTAACCTAAGATATTTTACGTGTGCACTACGTAACAATGAGAACAGCCCACTATAAAAATGACCCTTTTTTAAATGGCAAGGGCCTAAAGAAGGGCCCCACATCTCACGTGGCTTTCACCTCATCCCTCTATCTATGCCTTCCCCAGCCTTGCCAAATTCATGCGTCGGACCAGGGCCGCCATCATCATCCAGAAGTACCAGAGGATGTACGTGGAGAGGAAGCGGTACAAGCGCTTGCAGGCTGCGGCTCTCATCATCCAGTGTATTCTCCGTGCTTACACTGCCAAGCAGAAGTACCAGGGGGTAAGAGATGCTGAATAAGAACCACAGACACACTAGGCCTTTATCATTTTTTCATTAGGAATTAGGCTAATACTTAACACATGCTCACAAAATATGGGCAATAAGTTGTACTGTTAAGAGAATGCACAAAAATATTGATGTTGACAGCTGTACCTCAGTGTAGAATTAAACATTGCTGGCCATATGACGTTATTCCAGACATGAGACCAGGAAGTTGAACTACCTTATTTATAACCTCTCACTTCTGCCTAATATTTGTTTAGTTACTTTACACCTGAAATGACACAGCAGAGCAGTAACTTCCCGTGTGTTTGCATGTATACGTGTATGAGGCACGGGGGAGACAGTAACTCGAGATGCCCGCTTATAGGCGAGGCAGCAGCCTGCTCTGAACTTAGTGCAGCCCTTGACAGACCATGACAGCTGCCCCCGCGCCATGGCGCAGAGACCATGGTGTTTTCAGTGCAGTAATTATGAACCTAAGGCTACAGAATGAGACACGGGAAAAAGGTTTGCACTTTCTTACCTGACATTCAATTAGCTTTACGAGGATTACTTCAGTGCTAATTTCCCCTCTTCCCCTCCAGATGCTGCGGGAGCATAAAGCCATCATCATCCAGAAGATGGTCAGAGGCTGGCTGGCCCGGCAGTGGTACAAGAGGTCCCTGGAGGCCATTGTGTATTTGCAGTGCTGCATCCGTCGTATGAAAGCCAGACGCGAGCTCAAGAAACTGAAGATTGAGGCGCGCTCGGTGGAACACTACAAGAAGCTCAACATCGGCATGGAGAACAAGATCATGCAACTGCAGCGCAAGGTTGACGAGCAGGTATGTTGCTACCAGAACGGGGCCTTAGCAAACAAGCAATTAATGCCATGTACAAATTCCTCCACTACTGCAAGAGGAGATGACTTAATGTATGTATATGTATGTGTATCTTATGGGCATATATGCATAGTTACATTCGAAGATGGTATATAAATGCTCTCACTGAAAACTAAAACCACCAGATCACATTTTACACCTAAATAGCTTTTAAATTTTGGTTCAGGATTGCTTAGACATGACTTTCTCTTTCTCTGAGTTATAAATATCTTTCCAGAGGGGAAAGATCAATTGCTAGAAAAGTGAAACTACCATCTATTTTTGCCACTATGTGTCATCTTTAGTCACACCTCTGTTCCCAGTCAACTTTAAACACATGCTTGGTATATAATGTAATAGTTTTGTTTGATATGTACATTTTTTTACCACGCATTTATACCACATATAGCACCGTATTTATTCAAAATTCCAAAGGAAAATTATTCATTTCATGATTTTCAGGTTTATGCTAATGGAAACTGATAAGTCTTCTATTCATTACCACAACTAATGTATAGCATTAATGTTTAGGGGTAGATGTACATTAACTGTTTAAAGCAGCTATACTCAAATAATAGTCTTCCATTTCCATATTTCTTTCAGCTGGCTAAGTATTTGACTCTTAAAAGTAAAGGAGTCATGGACTGAACGGGGATACTTTACTTCAACATTTGTGATTATGAAATTGGAATCACAAACCACCTGGATGGACATTCACAGTGTTTTCTATTTCTATAAATATGCTCAGTATAAACGGGAGGTTTTAAAGGCATGTGTACAGGCTATTGCTCCCAACACACTGGGGAAACCTGATATTTGAAATAATTTTTAAGGTTCCAGCATGTTTTTACGAAAAATGTGCATTATCTGATGCTACTTCAATTCCTTAGCTTGTGCTCTTTGCTGCACATAAGTAGTCAGTGTTAATTGGACAAATTCCTGGTGAGTTTTACACTGTTGTGGTGTTGCTGCCGGGGATATTGGCTAAATGCCAGTTATTTATCATCTTCTATACTTATTTTTTATTCCCCCACAGCACAGAGAGAACAAGAACATGCACGAGCGCCTGTCGAGCCTGGAGAACTCCTGCGCCGTGGAGACGGAGAAGCTGCGCAACGAGGTGGCTCGCCTGCGCGGGACGGAGGAGGAGGCCCGCAACAACGCCAACCGCATCAACACCCTGCAGGAGGAGCTGGCCAGGCTCACCAAGGAGCTTCAGGAGACCAAAGTGGAAAAGAAGACCATCGAGGACTGGGCTGAGAAGTACAGGGACGAAATGGAGCAGGTGGGACATTGTCATCTGGGTTGTTTTAAAATGTATGTTGAAATCATTGGGAAGTGGCAATATCTTTCTTTGTGTGTTGAGGGGGGTGGGATTCTCTTCATTAAGAGGAATTATTTTCCACATCTCTATTCTACATCAGCTTTGTAACTGCCTGGTTTTCTTTATTGTCAACATGCTGCCATTCCTTATTCTCAGATGGTGTCTGATCTGAAGGAGAAGAACACCCTCCTGAAGAGTGAAAAGGATGACCTTAACCGCATGATCCAGGAGCAGGCCAAGGAGATGAAAGGTAGAGCTGTCTGAGTCTTCCTACTTCCTGTGAGGCGCTGTCAGCAGCAGCAGCTTCCCAGTCCCTAATAAAGCCGGCCTTTTGGAAAGAATAGAAACCACCATCGCAGTGTTTTCAAACAGGCTTCGATTAAATCCTCTATCTGGGCTGTGGAAGTTAAAAACAAAATCTATATATAAAAAAAATGGGAATGCACCAAATTAAGGTATTGGGAATGTTAGGTAGTCCCAAGTAACCTCTTTTTGAGGAGAGTGTTTTGGGTATGATGCTGGGGTTAAGCCCCCCCACCCCTCTTGCTCTTGTGAAAATTACTGTGGGCTGTTGAACACGCAAAGTGGACAATTCACTCTGCTGACGTTCTGCCTTGTTTCTCGCGTCTTGCAGAGAAAATGGAACGGGTGCTGCTGGAGGAGACCAAGCAGCTGGAGACCGACCTGAACGAGGAGCGCTCGCGCTACCAGAACCTCCTGAGCGAGCACCTGCGGCTGGAGGAAAGATATGATGACCTGAAGGAGGAGATGACCCTGACCGTGGTGAGTGGGGGGTCATGCACGCACGCACGCACGCACGCACAATCATACACATGCACATACACGCATGCATACACATAAGCACATGTGTGCTCAAGAAGACAAGCATTTAGGCAGACTCAAATGCAAATGCACACACACACACGCTCTGTCTGCCCGATAGAGATGGAATTTGAATTATGGCAATTCACCTCTACACAACCCCAATCTTAACTGTAACCGTTCACCTTGCCTGAACCCTAAAATGTGTGATGAAGGAACAACTGTTGCTGTTGTATTTTATAGAACGTGCCCAAACCCGGACACAAGAGAACCGACTCGACCCACAGCAGCAACGAGTCTGAATACACCTACAACTCTGAGTTTGCGGAGTCGGAGGAGAGCTCACGAGGAGGAGAGGTGAGAGCTGCTGCCAGCTACAAACCTGGCCCAACACCGACACCTGTCTATTTCAACTCTGCATCGGCAGGGCTGTATTCTCTTTTTGTCATGGTCAGGACACAAACTTGCTGAATGCTGCTCAGTACCCTCAGGGCATCTTTTGCGACCGTCTCTTGTTTGAGCTTGTACTCCCCTCAGCCTGGTCTATTGATAATAACCTGCGTCTCCACTGTTAATTTGGCAGGATGTCACCAAGGCCCCTCTGGACATGTCTCTCTTCCTGAAGCTGCAGAAGAGGGTGACAGAGCTGGAGCAGGAGAAGCAGGCCCTGCAGAGCGAGCTGGACAGGAAGGAGGATCAGGCACAGAAGACCAGAGCCAGGGTAATAGTACCTAGTTCTCTGTCTCTCCATCTGTCTCTTGCCTCTTCCCTTCTCTCTCTCTCTGTCTCAACCTCAGAGTTGTTGCTTCCAATGTGTATGTGTGAGTGTTCTTTTCTTTTATATATAATTCTCTTTTCACTTCAGGAGGAAGATGATCACAAAAGGGCTCGGGGAGCAGAGCTGGAGTACGAGTCTCTTAAGGTAATGGCCAGCAGATCTGCAGCCGAAGCGTGGGCTTCGGTTTCTAATTGAACTTAAATGCTTAAATGCTGCCCATTTTCTTTGGCAGTTAAATTCTAGATGTACTTTCACAGCAGTGGCTCCTGTCCAAAGGCTCTAATGGCTACAGCAAAGTGAAAGACCACTTGTTGAGATTATGACTGAGAAATGTATGGAAGCATGTACTACTAGTCGCTGCTCTGGGGCCAGGGTGGCAGAAGGAAATGAGAATATGGGCAGCAAGAGGCGACCCACGCTTCAGGGGCTCTGTGCGGTGGCTCTCGGTGTATGTTCTGAACCCCGATCTCTCCATTCCATAGCGGCAAGAACTGGAGTCGGAGAACAAGAAGCTGAAGCACAACCTGAATGAGATGCGGAGGTCCATCTCTGAGAAGGGTGGTCCTGGCAGCGCAGCCCCGGGATCCCCAGCCTACAAAGTCCTACTGGACCAGTTGAACTCCTCCAACGAGGAGCTGGAGGTGCGCAAAGAGGAGGTGCTCATCCTCCGCTCCCAGCTAGTCAGCCAGAAGGAGGCCATGCAGCACAAGGTAGGCCTGAATTGAACTGAAATTAACTTATTTAAACTGAACTGTGCTGAAGCTTAACACTCTCTGCACTGTTAAGCATCAGCACAGTTCAGTACCGCTGTCCTAAGAACCAGCTCTTGAGTTTTGGTTGCAATGGACTGTAATGGAGCCCAGCCTAAGAACTTTCACAGGGCCAATTTAACCAAAATAAATAAAATGTTGCATGTATTATGTTGTACCATGGGTGTTTAAATTTAAACTTCATATTTATGGTTTATGAGTCAGGGTCATAAAGTTGGCTTCTTGGAGTGCAGTCAAATTAAACACGTGTGTTAACCTGAGGGGGAATCCTTTATAGCTACTGGTTTAAAATTTCCTTGATCTGAAAAGGTACTAGCTACCCTTACTTTTTAACACAATTTTTTCTCCACTTTCTTTACCACTATGCCTGCCTTCCAGGAGCATAAGGTAATTTATTCCTGGGCGGTGGATGTTCTTATGTTTGGTTTGAGCTGAGATTGTTCTGTAGCCCTGCATGAGCCTGATGATGTCACTGCCTTAACAGACACAGGAAATTAACATCTTTGTCTCTCTCACAGTGAGCCAGAGTAAATCTCCCTCTGTGATGTGTGTGCACGCGCGCGCGCGTGTGTGTGTGTGTGTGTGCACGCACATGCGCACTTTGCTGCTGTCTCACCTGGTCACCACATTAAATTGGCTTTAAATTCCTCATGCACATGTATTTGTTTTAGATTGCCTTTTTTACCACAATAGATGTGTGTTTTGCTTTTGTTTTAGTTTGCTTTTAGTTCTTACTAAAGTAGGAACTCAAAACTTCTCAGGGGACATCTCAGCTATTGTACACTCCTGCCCATTTAATTTTCATTTTCTGGGGGTTATTTGCTTTTTCTTCTCCCCATTATTTACCACAATACTCTTTTTATGTTTTATGTTGACTTTCTGCCCCTGCTGATCCAAAGTGACTCACTGTTGACTTACTTGTTAAGTTGAGACTATTAAAGTCTTGGTGCAACATGATTTTATCTGATCATACTGCTGCACCTTCAAAGTCAGTGATAGCCTAAGAGGTACACATAATCACACCTGATGTCACTACTTATCTTGACTATTGTGTCACATGTTATTTCTATTTTTAATCTTGTGTTTAGAATACATTGTATCATTTGGTAAATCTGACCTAGCTGTTCATTTCAAAACTGCATTTCACTGAAAGTTAATAGAACGATCAACCAAAACTTTCCCTTGATTGGAAGTAAAGTTTCATTTGTTGATTGTTCCATTGTTATACCACACTGTTTTATGCCAAATGAATAGCCTACCCTTTCCAACCAGTGTAATAAAATTAGGATTTCCTTAATGGGGCAAGCATGCTGTGTTAAAATGTTGGGGTCATGTGCGAGAAGAGAGCATTATTCCGCCTGACCTCCTGCTCTGTTCCCTCAGGAAACCATGACAGAGGCTATGTCCTATATGGAGGATGTCCAGAAGATGAAAGATGCTGGAGAAATTACTCAGGCATACATAGGGCTGAAGGAAACTAACAGGTATCGTCCTCTTGTGTTCTGCTGTATTTGGGGCCTTTGACTGATTGAGATTTGATTTACCATGTAACATGTCAGCCGTTAATGTACATTGTTCTTATTTATTGATCCCATAAAAAATACACAAAACATTTATTTCTCCCTAGAGTGCCAGCACCAGTCAAGGGCCTGTGTTTAAGTGCAGACTGTATTATGTCAGGCACATGTTAGTTAATGGCGCACTGTCTGTATTAGTGTGCTCCCTCAAGTAAGGGCAGTCTGTGAGCGCTTGTCAGGGTCACCTCAGGACACAGCTAGGCCAGCGAGAAAGAGAGAAGCAGAGGCCTTGAGTCGCAATTTACTATGTGTGGGTGTTGATGAAGGTTTTTTGTTTCTACCCAAGTGGGAGCTTTTCACTCTCAGTACCTACAGCTCATATGAAGCCTTCTCCAAACCTTAGCCAGGTTATGTTTAGCAGGTTTTTTTGTTATAGGAGTCTTCTCTGGACAAGATAAGACAACCAATATCACACTGCTTTGTGTGTTTGTTATCCTGTCATAAGATTACTTATTTTTTTAGCTGTCTCCTTTCATTTTCAGAAAAACGGGCATTGACACAAGCTCAGAGCTGATCAAATGCATTGTACTGTTCTAATTCTTTCCCAAATACCTTTACTGCTTTTATAGTTTGTCATTTATCATATATTTCACACTGTAGTTGCCCAGTGTCCTGTTGTTATTTGTCCAAACAAGCTATTGAATGATAGCTGCTTTTTGATAACAAAACATTTTGAAAAAGGTAATTTAAAGCGGCTCATTGATAATGTACAGGACTGGCATCTTCAAACATGAACATATTACTGCCATTTTCCCTGGAGCACCCATTCCACTGACAGATGGAAGCAGCAGTCATTAAATCGAGACCAGAAATATGTTTGAAATCAGATAAACAACCTGTTCTTGTCTACATTGTCTGTTTCGTGCAGATCGCCAAAGTTTTTGCGTAGACCACTCGAAGTGAATGATCTCGTGACTAGGCTCAGGTAACGGAAACATGAGCGTGTCCACAATGGAGACGAGTGTTCGTGCATCGTGCATGAATCTGCAGTTGAAAAATAATGTATTTACTTTCTTTTCAAAAGGCTTATTCTGGATGATTAAACTCAGATATTTAAACCTTGCGTGTTATCCAGTCCAGTAGTCTAACAAGCATGGTTTGAATATATGAATGAGATGTTTATGAGTGTGCACTGCAATTCAAAGAATGGCTTCACCCAGTTGCCTAACAAACCTCATACCCTTACTTTATTTTATAAATGCCTTCTTAATTCAGTTTTAAAAATCCTCGCTGCCTATTATTACATTATGTGTCTCAGTCAGTGATTTTCTCTTAACAACCTTGAGTACAGAAAACATTTTAATCGTAAAAAAATCCTGAAACTGTCGTGTTAAGTTCTGATTGTGATTGCCACAATTTGTTGGGCTAAAAGTCAGTCTTCTTGCTAGACTGTGAGAAAAACCTCACGAGACACATAATGAGATAAACGTTTGAGAAAACAGAATCGGAACTAAAACCAGTGTGCCTGTTAATGTGTCTGTCATTTTTGCTCAACATGATTCTCAGGAGAGAAAAAAAGTATTTTGGGATGTGTTTTACAACATATTAGTTCAATATGAATTATCTTCAGAAAAAACACGATTATAACCCAAAACTACATGTGCCATTAAAGCTGATTTTACTTTGCGCAAAGATTAAATATGTTAAGAAACTCCTGCATGCTATAGTTTTAAGAGGGCTTTCTTAACCTTGTTAGACACCAGATTCACAGAACGAAAGGACACACTACTGCATAGATTAATAGACTAGAGTCACAAATGTTTATGGAGGAAAAAAAAAAATTTTAAAATGTTCTTTCACCCTTTATCTGTGCACAGTCAGGCAGGGTTATTTATTTGATTGGCATCTAATGTCTATCCAATTTCAGGAACTAGAATCAAAACTTTATCCCTGCTCTTGACATTTGGTTTTATGAGTGACAGTTAAAGGGTTAAGGGACTTGGTTAAAATGGCATTTTTACTAACTGCATGTCAGCATGAGTTGATACTTTATGGATAGTGATACCTAGAGGAGTCTTTTTCAGATTACATTAAAAATAGCATTGAAGGAATGAGCATGATCGCCCCACAGAGCTGGTTTTCCAGTGTTTCTTGTGGTTCTTCTGTGATGTTATATTTTGATCATAATTGACTAATCCACTTTAGTAGCATCCAGGTTGCTTTCATTGTCATGTTTTATTTATCATTATTATTATTTGCAGTTTACATATATTTTAACTTTTTTTTGTATTATTACATGACATAAAAAATAAAATAAAAAAACAGTATCTTGCAGTGAGCAGGCATGCTGCTCCAGTCGTGGTACAATCCAGGGAAGCTCTCTCTTTCTCTCTCTGGTATCATCTACCTCCTTTTGTCATTCTCATCATGCCTCCACTCATCACCCTCATTTGTCCCTCTTTATTTTGATTTTTTGTTTTGTTTCATTTCATTTTGCTTGTTAGATCCCCCACTCAAGACTACCATGCGCTGAATGAGGACGGAGAGCTTTGGCTGGTTTATGAAGGGTTAAAGGAAACCAACAGGTTACTCTTGTTTGTAAACTGCGGGGCTTCCCCTGCTCTCTGCTGTGTTTTCCTACTAACCTGGCACCCTTCCTTTGTATCCTCGCATCACACCAAAGAGGCTTCAGCTTCATTCAGAAAAAGACACGTTGTGCTCTGTTGGCCATTGGGCTTTTGATTTTGTTTGTGGGAGCTTTTTTCTTGCTTAAAATGAATTGTCAATAAGAAAAGAAAAGAAAAACACACACATACACACAGCTGTGACTGCTGCTTACCTTTAGTTGCTGGATTGAAAACATCGGCCAAACATTAAATATGACACAGGATTGTCCAATTGAATTACTAACATGCAGAGTTGCAACCACAACTTGCAGTGAGTCAGATTGTGAAGCTGCATATTATAGGCAGTAAGTATAAAGGCTAGGGTTTCAAATTACGATATACACCTCTCCCCCATTTTTACCTCAAACCGTTCCATCACAATTTGTTGTAGATTGATTCCAGATATCGGTCTTCTATACATTGAAAGAGTGAGTTTCAATAGTATTAGCTTGTGTGGTGAAAGTACACCAAATGACATCATTTGGAAGGTAAGCACTGTTTTACCTTGGTATGTTTTATTAGTATACATTTTTTTAGTTGCCGTGATGCTTTAAACCCTCAGCTGTGTTTTTGTCTTATTCTGTTCAGGAGTAATTGCAGTTAATTAATTGGACAGTAAAATATTCAGTTCAGTTAACTCCATGGCCATGTTTTTCACAGGCTGCAGTTAGAGATGATAAAGGTCGTGTTCTGTATGTATTCCATGCTGGAGTTAAAAAATGGCCAACATTCTCACATGGTTTGTACACATACATGTGGGACTTTTATATAATCCCTTTTAAGCAGGTCCTTTGGTGTGAACTCTTTAATCAATCACCAAATTGAGGGCCTCTTTAGAAACAAGTTTAGCCAATTATAGATATTTAATCGGGAAATAGTTGAATCCCAAATAAAAATCAAAGTTTTCAGTCGATCCAGACAAAAGCACAACGGCCGGGTTGAAAGTATGCATCTCGCTCTATATTGCTTTATTTCTTGCTGTCGTTCTTTTCATTCGCTAATTCTGGAAGCGGCAGCGGAAGTGGCGGCTTTGCACCACGCTGTAGTGTTAGACTTGGGCTTCTCCTGGGGCACCTCGCTCAGTCATTGTCTCTCTTTCCTGTACCTCCTCTATCCACCTCCCCACCCTGGTGCCTCAGACTGCTGGAGTCTCAGTTGCAGACGCAGAGGAAGGCCCATGACAACGAGGTGGAGTCGCTGCGTGGGGAGCTGCAGAGTGTCAAGGAGGAAAACAATCGGCAACAACAGCTCCTTGCCCAGAACCTGCAGCTGCCCCCTGAAGCTCGCATTGAGGCCAGCCTGCAGCATGAGATCACCCGCCTCACAAACGAGAACCTGGTAGGCGCAGCCACCACCTGGGCCTGGCCCTGCACAGCCTAGATGACAAGGAAATCCTTCCTGGTTGACAATGTGTGCTCCATGACCGTTTTTGTGCTCCTACTCACATAAAATCACAGGAAGACACTGGTAGTTAGAATTTATTTTTTATTTTTTTTTAGTTAGTTTTTTTAATTGGCTTACACTCTTAAAAAGAAAACAAAAGTAACTTGGAGCACTTCTGTAGTCATTCAGCTTTGCAGGCTTCTAAAGATATCACAGATGTTGTACATGATTCACCATTCACAATCCATAATTTCCACAGTGGTTTCCTGTCAACCTAGATGGAGTTAGTTGAATTTGTCTGTGTGTCATATATTTGTCTTTATGAATCCATCAGGTATACAGTCTAAAAGAGATCATAAAACAAGATTTCCCTAATTACACAATCACTTGGTGATGGCCTGGTATTTTCTTTTTCATGAATGGGTCACTGAGTATTTGTTTTTTTGCATGAACATAACCCATGCCATTCCACTCTGTTATCTGTCTTCATGCTGGTGATGGGGCTTTGAGAGGTGTCCTTGGCAAATAAATGCTGCCACTGCCTGCCTCTAAAACCACAGGGTGATAAACAGACCTACCTAAGTTACAGTTGTGTGCATCTTTGTTATAGTGTATAAGTAAGATACATACCATAAAACCTACTGTTCACTTTCCAAAGCCAAATGAAAGGATCTAAATGTTAAGATTAATCAACATTACCCCACAAGTCTCTGTTTTGACAGGTTGTGGTCTTATAAATTGAATTAGGAGCTCTGCCTGGTAGAGGGCATCTTATAGTTTCTAAATATGTACAGCTTGCAGTTTGAAGGGAATCTTTTACATTTCTAAAACTGTAACTAACATTGTGATACCATCAAAGGCATTTCATGTAATATGTAGATGTCTGATGGACACATATCTCAGCATTTTAAATTGACTGATTCTCCTCCTGTGCGAGAGATGAACCGGTGGGTCTCTCTGTTCCAGTATAATAACTAATTTGCTGGAAAACAAACATTCAAAACTTCAGGATATAACCCTCAGAAGTCTTTATTCATTTATTTATTTTGAAGCATTAATTTCTGTGGATTTTATCTCACAGGAATTATATGCTGGTGACCTTAAGAACTATCGGCAGTACCGGATGTCGCTTTTTCAACGGATCATTGTATGTAGAGCTGATAGGGCTGTCTGTGTCCTTCCGTTCATTTTCCTCTCTGCTCTCCTTTCTCTGGAAGCACTAACTGAAGACAGCCCCGTCTCTGGCTCACTGGAGCAATCCTCCTGCAGCCGACGCACAGTTTTAACCCTTTCAGCAGCTCTTTCTGCTCACTTCGTGTCGTTGTAATCAGCACCCAGCTTCTGACTAATACACTGTCATCTGGTGATGGAAGCAGAGTTTTAGTTTGTTACAATGTTACATTTTTGTGAGTTAGATTTTTTTTTTTTTTTAAAGAATGTGGGATGAACTCTCTCATAATCCTAAGGAACTAAGAGAGTTTATACAATGATGATCCATACAAACAATTACATAATTACAACTCCCCTTAAAACAGTTACTATAATTTCAGTCTATTCTTTGTTAATAGGTTTTGTTTTCTCATTATCAACAGAAAAGCCCATGGATCATGATGAACACGATCACAATCATTGGTTTCAAATGTCACATTTCAAATTACACCCCCCCCATTATCTGCTTCCTTATTTCTGAAATAAGGAAAGACTTTGTTTCCATCATTCATTGAGAGTCTTTGTTCAACGTTGCATACTTTTAATCAGACAGTGCTAACCCTGTGTCACTGGCACTGTGAAGTCATGGAAGTACTACTAATACCTGTGTTTGTATGTGATCCAAAAGGAAAATCCCTTGGATAAAAAGAGCCACAGGTTATCAGGTGGCCCTAATGAATGTGAACCTTGCTTTCAGGATCTCATGGAACAGCTGGAGAAACAGGACAAGACGGTTCGCAAACTCAAGAAGCAGCTGAAAGTGTTTGCAAAGAAGATCGGAGAGCTGGAAGGTAGATTGGGGTTTGTTAGTGGTTGGGAGAATAGATGGATCTCTAAATGCAGGTGTTTCCTGAAAGCTTCTGTGCTGTAGGTTGTATAAAAATAAATTATATTAAAATAAACTCCTAGGCACACTTTTAGGAGTATGCCAATATAGTCCCAAAGCAATGATTTCTGTTTTAACTTAAATATTCTATTGTAATGTTGTATTTTGTAGTTTCCTACAGGATACAATTTCAGTCCCCTGTCCAACTCCATTCTTCATGGGGTTTCGTTTCCATGATATGTTGTCAAAATCAGGCACCATATGACTGCAGAATGACTGATCCTGACAATTCACATTTTTTTTAGAAAGTGTCTTTTATTGGTATGTTGGTTTAACTCACTGGTCTTGCCTTCCTCTTCCTGCGTTCCTCCTCAGTGGGTGGGCAGACGGAGAATGTGTCTCCTGGACAGACCATCGACGAGCCCATCAGACCCGTCAACATTCCAAGGAAGGAGAAGGACTTCCAGGGGATGTTGGAGTACAAAAAGGATGATGAGCCCAAGCTGGTGAAAAATCTCATTCTAGGCAAGTAAATGCACTGCATTCCAGTCCCATTTGGACTTTGATGACATCATATATCTGTTTGTTGTTAATATGGGAATAGGTTCTGAGGTAATGGAGAATTAGAATTAATTTTGTGTTTGCATGTGTTTAAACTTTGTCACTCTGGTTCTCAGTAGTTGTGCAAGGATAAAATGCTCTATACCAGAAACTAATCCCTATAAATTCCATCCTACATCCTACAGAAGTGAAGTAAGAATGCTTTAGGGCAAAACCTAAAAATTTTTAATGCGCTGTTTTTGTCTCCAGAGCTCAA
The DNA here is from genome assembly GCF_036373705.1 of Amia ocellicauda. Classification (NCBI taxonomy): domain Eukaryota; kingdom Metazoa; phylum Chordata; class Actinopteri; order Amiiformes; family Amiidae; genus Amia; species Amia ocellicauda. Next base: position 21,714,660 of record NC_089853.1, read on the forward strand.
ACCTCGAGGCGTGGCAGTGAACCTCATCCCCGGCCTCCCTGCCTACATCCTCTTCATGTGTCTCAGGCATGCTGACTATGTGAACGATGACCAGAAGGTGCGGACACTGCTGACCTCAACTATCAATGGCATCAAGAAAATTTTAAAGGTATGTATCCATTCAACACCCTGTGATTAGCAGGCGAGGATGTGAAGAATCTTTACCTCATCACTTTTTTGTATCACCAGCCCCCATTGAAAACAGGCTAGAAGTTTACAAACAGAGATTAGATTAATCATAAATACTGGAGTATAAGTGCTTGATTCAGCCTGGTGCCTAGGTTTTGTACAAATGTAGACTTATATGTAGACCATTATATAATGAAATAGGGCAGCATAACATCTCAATTGTTTTAGCCAGTGCTCATTAGTATCTTGTATAACTCTGTTCTTGCAGTTCATGCTTGGTTTACTGACACAAGGGGGTGGCTCAAGCCCCTGCCTTCATGGCCAAGTGCCCCTGCCGACCAATGCTGGTGCCCGCTGTATAAATGCATCACTCCCCCCGGTCGGCACCTCGATAGGACCTCCCCCCAGTCCCCACCCCGGTCAGCAATTTGTTAGCCCCCCTCCGACAATTAACCGAAAAGCAATAGCTGCTAAAGACAGTAGTTGATTGAAATCAAGAAAAGACAATGCTTAATTGAAGCAACCTCAGACAGAAATGCATTAAGAACTAATAATTAAAGAAGCCTCCAGAACAGAGTAAATACAAACTAATGATTGTTTTATAGACCAAACTGAATTAGCAACATGAAACCATTAATAATATAAAGAATATAAAGAAAATAATAAGTACATTTTCCCACTACAGATACGTTTGTTTCATGCCATTTTGTTCTCAGTCTGTTTCTGAAGAAAGAGTCACTCCGTTGGTAGTATTTTATGAGTAGAAGGCTTTTTTGGAGAATTAACAGTCCTGTTTCAATTTTATACAGAAAAGAGGGGATGACTTTGAAACGGTCTCATTCTGGTTGTCCAACACCTGCCGGTTCCTGCACTGTTTGAAACAGTACAGCGGAGAGGAGGTTAGTTGAATTTATCCACTTATTCTGCATTTTTGTAATAATACGTGGGCTGCTGTTTTTCTGCCATCCTTGACAGCTGCTCTGTCTTTTTGTTTGCCTTAGTCCTTCATGAAGCACAACACCACAAGGCAGAATGACCACTGCCTCACCAACTTTGACCTGGCAGAATACAGACAGGTGCTGAGTGACTTGGCCATCCAGATTTACCAGCAGCTCATTAAATGCATGGAAAATATCCTTCAATCAATGATAGGTAAATGCATAATTCTGCCGCCGCACTGCAGCTCTTGCCTGTATGGCAGGTGCTATACTTTAATTACATTTCCACACCAAAATATAATTGTAACTGTTTTTAACCATTATGATGTTGGAGATGGCTGTAGCAGTGGTATTTAAAAGAATGAATGTCCATTTTCCAAGTATATGGATTGCCAATTAATTATTTTCTCAAAGGGTTTTTATAATCTTACACATCTCTTATAATCATGCAGGCTTGTTTGTTTGTTATTGATGAGCTGGCCAAGCGATTAGTGCTGCAGATCAAGATCAGCATTTGAACACAAAAACCCTGCTACATCACCATGAATTTAAGCAGCTTGTCATCTTAAGGGATCATGCGCTATGTCTTTGTCACACAGCCTCCCCGAGTCATCTCGTATTAATTTTCCCCTACTCCTTGGCGTGTGTGTGTGTGCGTGTGTAGTCCCAGGAATGCTGGAGCATGAGACGATCCAGGGTGTATCGGGGGTTAAACCTACTGGTCTGCGCAAGAGGACTTCCAGCATCGCGGATGAGGGCACCTACACCCTGGACTCTATCCTCCGCCAGCTCAGCTCCTTCCACTCCACCATGTGCCAACATGGCACCGACCCTGAGCTCATCAAGCAGGTGGTCAAGCAGATGTTCTACATCATCGGGGCCGTCACCCTCAACAACCTGCTGCTGCGCAAGGACATGTGCTCCTGGAGCAAAGGAATGCAGATCAGGTTAGAGCGCCTTACCACCCCTGTAATCGCGTTAATTCAGCCCAAACCTGATGTCGTGTGGGGGACACGCAGGGGGGTTCAGTATGCTATAACTCTGCCAAGTGTATAATATAATATGTCAAAGTTACAAAAACGATGTTCAGAATCTTACGATGAGACTCAAAAGAGCCTGTCCGGGTGGTGTTTTCATTGGTGTATAATGAGCTGGACTACAGTTTAGATCACTCTAGCATGTGTTGCCCTGTGACAAGAATGCAGATAAATGCAGTGCAATTTGGAGCAATCATACTGAATTTAGAATAATGAGGACTGCCATTGTCCTGTTTGGATTTAAGGTTTGGATTAAGGGTTGCAGGCAATGAGATGATGGTGTGTTAGAACACTGGTGATTAAAGAGGTCTCTGAACACATGCATAGAGACTGTGTCATCCAGACTGCTTTCTCCTCCAGGTACAACGTCAGCCAGCTGGAAGAGTGGCTGAGGGACAAGAATCTGATGAACAGTGGAGCTAAAGAGACACTGGAGCCACTGATCCAGGCTGCCCAGCTGCTTCAGGTGAAGAAGAAGACCGATGAGGATGCTGAAGCCATCTGCTCCATGTGCAACGCTCTGACCACTGCTCAGGTCCAGTACCCCGCTCTGCCACATCCTCTAGACCATTGTTCTGTTCATATTGAAGCTCTTTAGAACACTGAAAACCAATGCCACTGACTCAACCTTAACCTTGCTGATGAGTTTACCCCTGCAAAATTGTTCAATCCTATGACCTATACACTATAAAAAATAATTGTATTTTATTAAAAAAAAAATATATATATATATATATATATATATATATATAATATATATAGTTTATTATACAATTGATAAGATAACTCTTTGTATTATTTTTTCAAAGTTGGACTTGTTTTCAGCAAGTTCTGCTGTACAGCTATATTGTATTATATCACAGAAGTCTAAATCAAAAGTGTGTTGAACTCATGATTAAGATAATTTATAGTTTTCTAAAGATAGTTAGAATGATTAATAGATTAGCAGGCAGTTTATTTAAAGCTTTTAACAAATATAGATAGACAGTAAAGTATGATGAAGTTTCAATTTTGAATTTGAAATATTGCACGTTTGGTTTACATTGTACGTAAAAGATAAGTCTCCCTAGCATTTTTAACATTGTACTAAGGTCTATATGACCTTCAAAATGCTTGTTAACTGAAGAGATAATTGGGGCTTCATTTTCTTCTGAAATGACACTTGTATTTTCTCCAACAGATTGTAAAAGTGCTGAATTTGTACACTCCTGTAAATGAGTTTGAGGAAAGGGTGACCGTCTTATTTATACGCACCATACAGGTAAGTTCCTCTGAATTCTCCGGGAACCGTGTCTTGATGGAATGTCATAAGCTCTGTAAATCTTGTAAAATACACCATATCACTTGGCTTTGTGCCTTGTATCATACGTAATGCCGTGCGCTTTTAAGTTGTTATAGCTGTGTAATGTATAATGCTGAATTATGAATTCAGATCACTGCTTCTGCATTGTCCTTTTTTTGTTACCGAAGTGTGTTCAGACATTAATCCTTGTATCTGTGTTCTCGCTTGTTTTCCTGCCTGACAGACACGTCTACGAGACCGTAAAGAGTCGCCGCAATTGCTAATGGACACCAAAAACATCTATCCAGTCACATTCCCCTTCAACCCCTCCTCCCTGGCTCTGGAGACCATTCAGATCCCCAGCAGTCTCAACCTGGGCTTCCTCACTCGAGTGTAAACGAGGCTTCTACCCTGCAGATGTCTACTGACAGCCAGTTTAGCCACATTTCAAACCAGCCGCTGACAGGGCACAATCATTCAGCCAACATCTGAGAACAACAGAATATGGATTACCAAATACAGTACAAATTGAAACACTGGACCTGTAGAAATAAAAGCAAAAGTTCAGAAGTGTTTAATCATAAATGCTATTTAAAAAAATATATATTATTATTTTCTTGCAGGCTAAATTGATTTGGATGAGGGACTGTCTGAGAGGAATGTAATGGCATGCCCAATTCCTGAAACGGTTGTGAGATTGTGTAGTGAAGCATTAGTCTGACCCTCCACCCCCTCCTCCCCAGCTGCTTGTAATGATGTGTTTTGATACTGAATGCTTGTTGATGACAGCCTCTGTCATGAGAAGACCAGCTTATATATTGTTTATAGTCCATTTCAAACAAGCTTCAGTTCTTACGCATTGCCTTGCTTCGCTGTTATCTCGGTACTGCTGCACAACGCATAACTGCTGTATCGTGTTATATATCTAGCTAAGAAGACTAAGACTCTGACATTGCTTTTGTATTGTCCTGAAGCCTCCCTGCTCTCAACCCTGGAAACTGAGCTGGGTTTTCCCTCAAACTGGAAAAAGTAGCAACTGGGGATTGATTTTAACAACTGGAATAAAAGTAAACTGGCAGTATATAGAATACTTTTGTCAAATATTTATGTCAGTAACATATAAAATATGCAGAATAAAAAATGGTCTGTTAGTCTAGTTTAATATAGATGTTTATTTGTTAGTATTGTGATTTTACTTAGCACACTTAGATAGCTACTGTGTCTTGTGTAACTTGCATATCCAGAGTATTGTACTTCTTTAGCACCACAGTGTAGAGTTTTAAGGTATAATTCTTCTAAATATCAATATTGTTTACAAATTCAGACATTAGGCTGATTATTGCAGGTGTCACTGTTACACTTAAAGGAGACCTAGGTCAAGACTTTATACATGGTAGAGTTCCAGATGTATAGCTGGAGAGAGGTAGCAAAGCACCCTGCTTACATGATCACAGATTGTATATTTAATTTATTTTGAATAAAAAGTGTCCGCGGAGATTTCAGGTGTCGGGTTTCTTCGATGAGCCTAGTGTAAACGCTTATGGATTTTACCTGGCTGTTGTGGATATAGATGGTTGTAACTCCTTCTAATTTACTGTTGTGACCCAAGCCCATTGCCTTACACAATAATCTGTAGGTGATCTGATCAGTTATATCCCCAAGTTAGGAGTTAGTTCTGAGTTCTTTCTGCTTTGGCTCCTCTACCATGTAAGAACTATTATTTAAGCACAAAACCGCACTGGGTATTTTGTTTAAGATAAAGGTTACATTTTTTGAATGGAGCTCTTTAAAAGTTTATTATGGACTTCTTAAATTATATGGTTCAGTATTATTTTATCTTTTTTTGTTTGTTTGTTTTTTCTGCATTTTCCCCTAACTGGAAAACACTGTACGCATTTTTCATTTAGGTATATTACAAAGCAGTTATGTTTTTGTTGGCTTTTAGCAGGACAAAGGTGTTTCCCTGAATGTATAGATTCGCTGTTACCATAATGCTGTCAGCTTAATTCCAGTTACACAGTTACACAGTGAATGCTGCTTGGACCAATCCTCTCCCTTCTCCTTTTCAAGAGAAGGTATGTTCAATGCTGTAATTTATGTAATGTATCTATTGCTGGAGGATTTATTTAAGAAACAAGAATGATACAAACACATATCTGCTTACAACCTGTTTTACTTTTTCTATATATATATATATATATATATATATATATATATATATATATATATATATATATATATATATATATATATATATATACAGAAAGCTTGGTAGAACAGTGCTGACTGGTAGTTACAAAACAGCCCTTTTAAGAAGAGGATGCATGTTCTGATATTATAGTATTTCAGGTCATGTGTCTGGTGTGGTAGACACCATTGTCAACGCTAGTTTTGTTTTGTATATTGAGACACAAGAGTAATAACTTTTTGTGAAATGCCCCAACACTTACAGCTTACTTTATGTCAAATGTGCTAAGAGCTCAGTTGGGCAGACAGATTTTTTTATTTAATAGATAGAAGGCATTTGCAATTTTTGTCATCTCTCAGGAGACTAAAATAATCTAGATTATCCCATGCCTTATTTGCCACAATCTAGTCTTGAGCATCTTAAATTCACTTGGAGGTCTTTAATCCATCATGTCTAATAAGATAATAAATCAGTAATTCATGGCTAGTGTGCGATTTCCATTAGATATGTGCCACTTAATATTAACATGTGTACTTACAATTGATATTTAACTTCCCTGAATGATACAAAAACTTTGATATCCTCAGTTGTAACCTATATATCAGCAGATAAATGAACTGAATTATATTCAGAATTCTGTCATGTTACAAAGATCTGTCTATTAGATATTAGATTTAGTTTATTAGGTAATTCTTATTCTCTGTTATGTTCTTTTTCATGAAATGGAGCCCCATTCAATCCATCAACTTGTCGTCACTGGGACTACCCTTGATGAATATTACATTTCCCTTCTATGATTAGAATATATTCTATTCATGTGACATTGAATTTAATGTGAATGGAATCACCATCTCTGAATACAGTATAGACATGACCCACAAAACTAGAAACAAAATAAGAAAATTATTAATTTTAAGTCTTACCAGTTTGAATGTCTCATCTTATTGTTAGCCATACTAGTGTATGACTGTTTTATTTGCAATACATTTCCTTTGATAAAGCCTTACCTGATGATATATATATATGGCCTCTAGGGGATCTACTTGTAGTTTGTGTTTGTTTGTGCAGTATTTTTGTTACATTTGCTGAGAAGGTTTTGTTTTAATGGTTTTAAAGAACTGTAAAATCCTTGACAATGAAGAGAAGATGTTTTAGCTGCCATGTAATATGCCCTCAATGGTGCCATGACCAGTATTTTCTTTATGCACTTTTTGTTATTATATAGAATTTCATTTAAGTCATGGAAAAGGGGGTCTGCTGTAGATATACTTTACCTCATTTGTGTCATAATCAAGGCAAGGGATACTGTATGAAACTAAAAACATCTTACCTGCCTTTAAAACTTGCATTCTGCCATAGCATTTGTATGACTAAATTGTTGATTTCTTTTGTTGGTTTGTCTTATTTCTTTTCTCTCTTCATGTCCGTTTCTATTTTGTGGTCACTTTTGCCGCACAGCCAGTGGCTGGGATGTGATGATTGTGTAAAAGTTGTCAATTAAAAACAACCTGTATGGTTTCTGATTCCTCAGTCAGGGTCTTTTTGGGCTCTGCAGTTACTGCTACACAGAGATTAGATGCACAAGAAATATCATACGTCATCGCCTGCATTGACAGTTATTTATTTTAGTGAGATCTACACATTTCAAAATTGTTTCACGCAGTGTTTAGGGATTTTTGTTTTGTTTTTTTTGTTATCAAAGTGAAAAGCAGTAGTTTTGGCTACAGTTTAACCTACTAAAACTTCACCTTTTTCCATTCGCTACAGCTCAGACAGCTATACTTTTCTGAACCAGTAAGGCACACCCTGTACTGGTGGATGCACCTGTAATTTTATAACAGACAATGTTATTCTTACACTTAAGGCCACAATTGTATGTAAGGCACTTAAAAAAAGAAATTGCTGAGCGGTACAGTGTCAATTTCCACTTGAAACCTCACCATTTTATTTTCTGGAGGATTCTGTCTCATTTAGAGGTTGAATATAAAATGTCACTCCTGTTGAGCTATTTTAAGATTAACAGTTAATTCTGGCCAAAATATATGATTTTAAGCTTTTAACTGGATTGAATTAATTTGAGCCAAATTAAACACATGAAAACAATCAACAAATGGAATGATTTCAGAGAATGGCCAGTTTAAATTTTAAGTTAGGTCAGCCTGCTGTGCAATCCATAGGAAAATCCTAAGATACCAGTAGTTTTGAGAAAGACTTTAGTTGTGATCTATTCCACTCTTTACCTATGCCAAGTTCTGTCCTGAAGTGCACAACTAATTGTACTGGAGCAGAATGGCTACTGTAGATCACTAAGTATTTTCATGTTTTTTTCCAAAATAATTTCTTGCCTACAACATTTGTGTAAAATATATTGTGAACTAGTCTAGTCTGAAAGAGTTTGACACTTGAAAATATTTGGGGTTGATTCTAGTGCCATTGGGTAAAACCTTTGATATGCTGTACATAAATCACATACAAGATCACAATAACAAGCTCTAGTGTTAACATGAACTGGCTGATTTTGGGGTCATTTCACACAACCTTACTGAATTTGATTAACTTTTACTAATCTGTTAATCTTAAAATGAGCCATCTGATCATGTTTATTAACCAAGTAATATCATCCACAGACGAGTGTTTCAATGTAAATACAAATGGTGCAAAAATGACTATTGGAAGCCAATATAAGAGATCCCATACATTTGCCACTGTCAAACTTGGTTTCGCCAGACAAGCTTTCACTTTGAGAAACTGTTCCATATCTAACAACTGGTGTGTAAAAGTCCAGATCTAAACAGTGGTAGTTCCTGGTAGCTGTAATTAGTAATTGTGTTCACCATGAAAAAAGTGTAATAAGGTACAAACAATGTCAAACTTGTATAAACAAATAAAGAAATTCAGCACTGTATATACATCATTGTGTTGCTTTTTCTTTATTTCAAACTGTAATGTTTGTTTTTTGCCCTTTGGTAATTGATGTGCCTGTTGTCATGTCTGGTTCTCATATTACACCTCGTATTCATGTGTGATGCTTAGAATAAATGTAAAGGATACATTACCCTAGAACTGTGTGTTAGGTAGCATGAGGTCTATGACTCAATTCAAAGTAAACGACTACTATCTAACCATTTTAAGACCCATTACAACACATTACACTCTTATGTTAAATCCGAGGGGGCTGCATACCTGTTGTCACTATAGGACTGACGGAGATATTTTGGGGGGGGGATGTGTATCCTGTTTGCCTTTGTGTTTCTCCAATCCCTGTGCAAATGAAACACACCCGATCATTTGTCACAAGACGGACACTGGGCGGGGAGGAGGAGGAGGAACAAAGTCCAGGATTTGCGTTAGGACAGAAACTCCGCCTGACGAGATTGTGCGTGTTATTAATGCATCATTGACCTGTCTTCAGATTAGGACAATCAAGTATGGGAACTGTCCATTCAACCTGAAGAGCAACTCCGATCTAATTTCCGCAGTTCGTGGTGCTACAGCGCTGTGCGGCTGCGCGTTGTCATGGCCCTGACGGAGCTGTACGCTAAGGTAGGACCGCGTCGTGTTCACACGGAAAGATCAAAAGAAACTTAAAACCTGTCTGGCGGAAGTTTGTAGATACATTTATCTTTCGCTTTTTAAAAGTGTTTCATTCTATTGATGTGCGTGTTGTTTTCTTGTGGTGGAGGAGTCGACACAAGTTGCCACGGGTGGCCAGGCTGTTGCACCTGCTTGTGTGGGAAAAGCATATGTTGCGGATATAATGAAGGGGAAACACCTGTGCGGTGCGGACACGGGCTGCTCTCTTATATAAGCTTCACAGATCCTCATCTTTCAAAAGTCAATATATCTATACCAGCCTCTTTGATTTTCCTATAGCGTCTTTAAACTTTTGTTCTGTAAGACACGGCTTATATATTGGTTATACGTCCCATATGTCACTGAAAGTCCACACATACATAAATACTCTTAATTAAATAGCATGCAGCTTTTTGTACGGGTCACACTGTGCGATAATGAGCACCAGTTCTCAATTAAGGGGTGTATGCATAGCAGAGGAATAACGCACAAATGATTTACTTATGCACTTCATCTGAGTTTGTGGTTAATCACATGTATGAGGTTTCAGGTTAGGACTTATACATGTGATAAATAGCAGAACTTGTTTCAGTCCTTGAGGTATTATTCATGTATTGGGATCTTAAGATGTGGATTACATGTATCAATTAAGGATTTGTGCCCAGTGTCGAAAAATGCTACACATCTAACCCTTTGCTTATTGTTTTAATAGCTCTCTGTGCAACTATAATGAATATTGGATATATTTAATTTCTTTCCAAGTCTTAAAAATGTACCTAAACAAATATATATATATATTACTATTTCAAAGACATACAAATCGGCATGTTCAGCAAGTTATCAGCTTGCATCTTGTCGTTTTAATGCATTAATGAACTGATAAGTCATACAATGTCAGACTAGCTTTATACTGATCCAAGTTAATCAGTTTTCCTAGGTATACCTTCCACAAGCTGACAGATTCATGATTTATTCCAGCTCCCATTGCATCCTTCTGTAACCCCCCAAAACCTTAAACACATGATATTACATTGACTGTCACTGTTTATTCTCTTCTTCTGGCCTGTGATTCATTTTATAACTATATAAATATACTGTGTGTGTGTTTGTATATATATATATATATATATATATATATATATATATATATATATATATATATATATATATATATCTACAATCTACTTGTATTCACCTAATGTTTCATATATTTCTCCATAGGTCATGTCAATTATTTTACAGCACTGGATATCTCCATTTATATAGTATGTCATGTAAATGTAAATCCAACCCTAAGTAATTGAAGAGCAAATGGTCCTTTTTAATAAAAATGAAACATAAATCAAGCCATAGTTTTGGAAGCTATATGAATCCAGGGCATAATCTTTACAGTACTGCAGAGCAACATTTCACCATGATTGTAAATCAGTCAAGTGTTTATTCAACAGGCTTATCTCACTGTGTTATGTCACAAAACCTTTACATTGTGTGATAGATCCCAGGATCCACTGGGATAGTAATTGAAAACTCAGATTGAAGGATGATTCTCACCTCTGATCTATACGTGCTTTAACTGCTATGGAAAAGAGTAATTTTTTTTTGCTTTCATCCTAATTGTACTAATACAGAACTACAGTAAGTCAGCTGGTTCCATAGCATCTGAACATAGTGATTGTTTTCCTTCTTCGGAGAGAAAAGTGTGAGATAATATGTGAGGCTTTATATTATCTTTGGACCACTTCTAGGTGGTTCCCTCCCCCTCTCTCTCTCTCTCTCTCTCTCTTTTCTTTGTTCAGTAGTGCAGTTATGAGTCCTTTTCCAAAGTTAAACCTCTTAATCAGGATTTGCATTTTGCACATTCTATATTCCTGTTGGTGAAATTCTGGTAGAACCAGTCATGCTTTTAAATGTTACTACGTTTCCCTTGCAAACCATAACAATATGAAATTGTCTGGTGTCACGCAGTACAACCGAGTGTGGATTCCAGACCCCGAGGATGTCTGGAAATCGGCAGAAATATTAAAAGATTACAAAGCTGGAGAAAATGTTCTAGAACTGCAGTTAGAGGATGGCACTGTAAGTATCCTACTTCCCAAACTAATATACTTTGTGTTTACTTCCTTGCATGCACCTTTCATTGAGCCTAATTCTGTATTATGATACAGAATGTGTTTGCTATTCTTCTTTATCTGACATCATCAGCCTTGTTCTGCTGAAGTTTAGACAGCTTACAGAGCTTACACATGCAGTGCCCATATTAATAGATACTGCTTTTTACCACGTCATTTATTTTCTTTGTTTCTTTTGCTTGCTTTCTTTCTCTCATTCTTTGTTTTCATTCATTTAATTATTTTTCTTTCTATTTAGGAATTAAAATATCCCCTTGATTCCGTGAAAAAAGAGTTGCCTCCTCTCAGAAACCCCGATATCCTGGTTGGTGAAAATGACCTCACAGCTCTGAGTTACCTCCACGAGCCCGCAGTGCTGCACAACCTGAAAGTGCGCTTTGTGGACTCCAAGATTATTTACACCTACTGTGGTGAGACTGGCATACAGTGATGACCTTTAATGATCTTCACTGTGCTAGATGGATACTCATTTACACTGTACTCTTCCTGTTCAGGTATTATACTTGTGGCCATTAACCCATACAAACAGTTGCCAATATATGGAGATGCCATTATCCATGCATACTCTGGGCAGAATATGGGGGATATGGACCCTCATATATTTGCTGTGGCAGAGGAGGCTTACAAACAGATGGCCAGGTGAGCTTTAAACATTATGTAAAGGTAAAATAGATGTTCGCTTTCCAGCATGGAATTGAACATTTAAAAAGATGCTTCTTGTTATTTAGAAATGGGGAATGCCACTTTCAACACACTCACATCTCGGTTTCATGGTTGTGTTGTGTCCTTGCTTCAGTGATTCAATCATGGCTTTGTTGGCACTCGGAGGAAATTTTTATTATAAAATGTTTATGCTATATGCAGAGGATTGTGCTTTAGTTTGACTAGAGGGATGTTGTGTAAAGAATGCCTTGTTACTCTGTATTTATGCTTGGTGGATTCGTTCATAAGTAAAAACCTTGTTTCTCATTTTAGGAACAATAAGAACCAGTCTATCATAGTGAGTGGAGAATCCGGAGCAGGGAAGACTGTGTCGGCCAGGTACGCCATGAGGTATTTTGCAACTGTCAGTAAATCCGGCAGCAAGAGCCATGTGGAAGATAAAGTCTTGGCATCAAACCCTATAACTGAGGTATGTTCATTTTTGTTTCAATTTTTAACTTTGCAAACTATGACGCCATGCAAGGGTACAGCACATCACATAGCAAGTGTTAATATTGTTGGCCTGTGATAGCAAACATGATGAGAGGCATCTTTACATTTCTGTCTTGTCATTTCTCTATGAACTGCTTTCTCCTAAAACTAGGACCACAAGGTATATACTCTTTCAGTTGATGCAAATGTGTATGACTGTACTTGTTTTCTTGCTCAAATTGTGTCATAGTCCCTTCATGCTTCAGACCACACCCAGTTCTGTATGTAGTGATTGCAAAGGCCTAACTTGGCAATCAGCTTTAGTTTTTTTACCTCTGGACAAGAACATCTGGAATACTGTAAGGTATAATATCATAATATCATACGATCGCCCAACACTCGAGACACATCTGTACCTACAATACAGCAGCCTAATCTCCTGGGCAAATCTCCACCTCACTCTTGCTCTTAGCCACTGTCTATCACTTTTTCTGTAACTTCTCCTATGCCTATTTGTTACGGTCCGTCTAGTGAAGACCGCAACATAATAAGAGACAATCTCCCTTCAATCCCTGTTTCCAGCCGAGCACAACACAATCACAGTTCTAACTAAATCTAAGTCGCTAAATCTAACTAAAGACCAGAGACTGCTAAATAAACTATCCAGAACATAAAGGGAAAAATAAATGCACACTTATACTCTCTAACTGTCTCTCTAACTAATACAAAAATACTGACAAAAGAGAAACAAAAAAATGCACTAGCAGCTTATAGAGTAATAATCAATTCACAATAATCACACTTTGGAACTATGTGGGATTTTGGAAACGGATCAGATTGGAGGAAAGGTATCTCGTCACCTACACAAAGCCCTTTAAATAGGCTGCTCTCCTTCCCGTCCTCCAATGGCAGTGTAAAACAAATCCTGCTGCGAAAATAGAAAGATAAATAGGAAGAAAGGGGGGGGGGGGGGAACACAGCATGGCAATAATATACAATAAACGGTCATAACGGAATATGACGTGGGTTGTAACACTATTATATGTCTAAAATTGTTAACTCACTTGTACTAGGATGTATGCTTATTGTATATTGTATTTTGCAATAATTGTATTTACTGTGCTTTGCTTGGAAAATGTTTCTTGTGAAAATTTTAAGTCTAAGGTGCGTCTGCTCAGAAATAGATAAAAATTAAATGTGTATGTGTCTTTGTGTTTTTGCTGTCAGGCGATAGGTAACGCAAAGACTACAAGGAACGACAACAGTAGCCGGTTTGGGAAATACACTGAAATCAGTTTTGATAGGAGATATCAGATCATTGGAGCGAATATGAGGACATATCTCCTGGAAAAATCCAGAGTTGTTTTTCAGGTACCATTTAATGCCAGTGTTTAATGTCTGCCAAAGTCCAGTTTATAGTTCATATTTAATTCAAAGTCATTTATATTTGACAAAAACATTACAGAACATTTCCACTACCTGAAAGAGAGAGTTCCAATGTTCCCCTTTGAGTTTTGAATGTATAAGAGGCATTACCTTTTAAACACCTGGTTGCATGATACATTGATTTTTAAATTATGCAAATGTTATCATTCCGGCAAACGGCAAACTGCATTAGTGTGATTTTGGTTGGCAGTGTTGGTATGGTATGGGATGCCTTCCTTGTGTCTTGATATATATTTGACATGCACCACTTGTTTCTGACCTATAAGAGTTGATCTCTGCTTGGGTTCATTTGTAGAATGAAATAATTAGTGTTTTCTTTAGTCAGAGAATGAAAGAAATTATCACATATTCTACCAACTGTGTGCATCTGCAGACCAGCCGGAATTCAAGAAATTAAAACTGTGTAAGTATGTGTGGAAGGAGGGGCTGCTCTGGGTCTTTAAAGAACAAATATGTGGGGTGCTGAGAAACAAAGTTTTAAATTGAAAATGAAATCCAATATATTCTACAGTTATAAATAATATGATCAAATAATTAGCCGTATGTTATTGTATGGATTTGTTATTGATGTATTAATTGGACATGTGCATGACAATAAGTGCGTTGCAGAACAGAAAGCTATCGCAGAGATTAAGCATTTGTTTTTCGCATTTCTTCAGTGAGTGCAGATGAGTTCAGGTACACCTGCATGGGAGGAAAAACATTTATAGATGGAGTGGACGATAAAGCAGACATGGTTGAAACTCGCAGAACCTTCTCTTTGCTTGGTAAGACAGAGCTCTGAAGTCATCGTGGTTTGTTTAGTAATCATTACAATAATTTGATGTACACAATCTGAAATGGTAAATTTGTCTTAATTCCTTCCAGGGCTGAAAGAGGATTTTCAGATGGATGTGTTCAAGGTGTTGGCAGGGATTCTGCATCTGGGCAACGTTGAAGTCAAAGCTGTTGGTGATGACAAATCTTCTGTCAGTGTAAGCACTGCTTGTTATTTAACTGACCATACCTTATGAGCAGATTCTTGTTTCAACTGAGATATTCTCTTAAAATGCATCTGTTTCCACCAGTATCAAAGCTTTATTTTAAAAAAATGTCAACAGCAGAAAGAACAAGGCTTTAAAGAGGAAGTCTGCCCAGCTTTTTTATTTATTTTTATTTTTGTCAATACTTAGGACAGGCTACCTTTAGGATGTTGTGATGATTGATGGTTGTTGTGCCTGTTGTCTTGTGTTGCCGACCCAGTCCAGCGACAAACATCTGGCCATGTTCTGCGAGCTGCTGGACGTCAGTGAGGAGAACGTGTCACGCTGGCTGTGCAGCAGGAAGATTGTGCTGGTCTCTGAGACGGTGGTCAAACCCATGCCAGTGCACCGTGCCATCAATGCCAGGGACGCTCTCGCCAAGCAGATTTACTCCCACCTGTTTGACTGCATCATCCTCAGAATCAACACGGCCCTGAAGTTTCCTGGGAAGCAGCACACCTTTATCGGAGTCTTGGACATTTATGGGTAAAGTTGAAACTAAATAAGACTAATAAAAATAATTGTGTTTTTAAGCAGGGTGTTGTTTTTTTTTCCCATCTTGACAGGTGTCTGGGAGTGTTGAAATGCATGTTGTGGCTCTGGAATGAGATCAGATATATTCTCTTTTTGAATGTGTTCAGCACTCTTGTTATTGATGAAAACGAGTACAAAGAATTAGAACTGTTTTTTTGTGATTTACTTCAGTCATTGTATCTTTTTTGTTTTTGTTTTGTAGTTTACCATATGTGCAAGAATAGCAGAGAATACCCTGAACCTTAATTTGATGAGAATCAACTGCCACTGTGTCATGGTAATGTGTCGATTATTGCGTTCAGCTGTATTCTTATTCTTTTCATTTCAGCTTTGAGACCTTTGAAATGAACAATTTTGAACAGTTTTGCATTAACTACGCGAATGAAAAGCTGCAGCAACAGTTTAACCTGGTATGTAACCCTTACTTCCCGACATTATGCATAATTCATAATAAATGACATGAATGAAAGTGTCGTCTTATGGGCACGTTAAGCTCAGATATGTATGATTGCTTCCCAATAGCACGTGTTTAAACTGGAGCAAGAAGAATACATGAAAGAGGACATTCCCTGGACATTAATAGATTTTTATGACAACCAGCCTGTGATTGACCTGATAGAGGCCAAGATGGGAATTTTAGATTTGCTGGACGAAGAATGCCTGGTAAGATTACCCCTGTTCTGGTTTTAATACTTCCGTTGAAACTAGAACCAGTAGAAGGCCATTTCATACATTGTTAAGGTGGTGTTAAAAAGGCCACCAAATTATTTGCCTTCACTTTGCCACTGTTTAGTTAAAAAAAAAAAAAAAGTTAGAATTAAATTAATTACAGTGAGGGACAAAAGTATTTGATCCCCTGCTGATTTTGTACGTTTGCCCACTGACAAAGAAATGATCAGTCTATAATTTTAATGGTAGGTGTATTTTAACAGTGAGAGACAGAATAACAACAACAAAATCCAGAAAAACACATTTCAAAAAAGTTATAAATTGATTTGCATGTTAATGAGGGAAATAAGTATTTGACCCCTTCGACTTAGTACTTGATGGCAAAACCCTTGTTGGCAATCACAGAGGTCAGACGTTTCTTGTAGTTGGCCACCAGGTTTGCACACATCTCAGGAGGGATTTTGTCCCACTCCTCTTTGCAGATCCTCTCCTAGTCATTAAGGTTTCGAGGCTGATGTTTCTCAACTCGAACCTTCAGCTCCCTCCACAGATTTTCTATGGGATTAAGGTCTGGAGACTGGCTATGCCACTCCAGGACCTTAATGTGCTTCTTCTTGAGCCACTCCTTTGTTGCCTTGGCTGTGTTTTGGGTCATTGTCATGCTGGAATACCCATCCACGACCCATTTTCAATGCCCTGGCTGAGGGAAGGAGGTTCTCACCCAAGATTTGACGGTACATGGCCCCGTCCATCGTCCCTTTGATGTGGTGCAGTTGTCCTGTCCCCTTAGCAGAAAAACACCCCCAAAGCATAATGTTTCCACCTCCATGTTTGACGGTGGGGATGGTGTTCTTGGGGTCATTCCTCCTCCTCCTCCAAACACGGCGAGTTGAGTTGATGCCAAAGAGCTCGATTTTGGTCTCATCTGACCACAACACTTTCACCCAGTTCTCCTCTGAATCATTCAGATGTTCATTGGCAAACTTCAGACGGGCCTGTACATGTGCTTTCTTGAGCAGGGGGACCTTGCGGGCGCTGCAGGATTTCAGTCCTTCACAGCGTAGTGTGTTACCAATTGTTTTCTTGGTGACTATGGTCCCAGCTGCCTTGAGATCATTAACAAGATCCTCCCGTGTAGTTCTGGGCTGATTCCTCACCGTTCTCATGATCATTGAAACTCCACGAGGTGAGATCTTGCATGGAGCCCCAGACCGAGGGAGACTGACAGTTATTTTGTGTTTCTTCCATTTGCAAATAATCGCACCAACTGTTGTCACCTTCTCACCAAGCTGCTTGGCGATGGTCTTGTAGCCCATTCCAGCCTTGTGTAGGTCTACAATCTTGTCCCTGACATCCTTGGACAGCTCTTTGGTCTTGGCCATGGTGGAGAGTTTGGAATCTGATTGATTGATTGTTCTGTGGACAGGTGTCTTTTATACAGGTAACGAGCTGAGATTAGGAGCGCTCCCTTTAAGAGAGTGCACCTAATCTCAGCTCGTTACCTGTATAAAAGACACCTGGGAGCCAGAAATCTTGCTGATTGATAGGGGATCAAATACTTATTTCCCTCATTAACATGCAAATCAATTTATAACTTTTTTGAAATGTGTTTTTCTTGATATGTTTGTTGTTATTCTGTCTCTCACTGTTAAAATACACCTACCATTAAAATTATAGATTGATCATTTCTTTGTCAGTGGGCAAACGTACAAAATCAACAGGGTGTCAAATACTTTTTTCCCTCACTGCACTCCCTTGTAATATTTTTTTGTGTTTGATCATTTGGTACAATGAACCATTGAGGTCTGATTGTGAATCCATAATGCACATGTGGTAGAAACAATTGTTATACACTTGGTTTTGCAATAAGGCATTAACAACAAAAGCAACATTATTTCACCGTCAGTCATTTCTTCTTTTCTCAGTTTCCGCAGGGCACCGACCAGAACTGGCTCCAGAAACTGTACAACAATTACCTGGACAAGAACCCTCTGTTTGAAAAGCCAAGAATGTCAAACGCATCTTTTGTCATTCAACACTTTGCTGATAAGGTAAAGCCACTATAAAATCTGAGAATTAAAATAACTCCAATGACCAGACTTAAATGTTCATTAGCATTTACAAAACCTGCTTTTTAACTCTATTTGGGGTATAAATAAATGAATGCTCACTGGGTTCTCTTTTAAGCTTTAAACCTAAAGAGTGGCACATTTCCATTATTTTGCTGATATATACTGATACATAATATTTGATAATTGCAATAAAAGGTTTCCAGTCACTCTGTTCCGTTATTAAAATGTGTTCGGATCATATGTGGTAAAGATTTGGAATATTAATCCTATATGTGTCTGTGTGTCTGGGCTTTAAACTGAAAGGCACTAGTGATAGACTAGGATGCCACCTTAAAGGACAGCAGGACAGAGTCTGGAAAAACAGATGTGCTGTGTTCATGTCAAAGAGCAGTTCTCAAATAATGTTCACCATCCGAGTCACAGGAATCGCATCCATGACCTTGAAGTGCTAATGAATGCTACTTATAACCTGTAGGTGGCGCCACATATACTAACTACAGCATAAGAATGCCTGGTTTCAACAGACAATCCTTGTTCAGATTTATTTCACACCTAACTGTTTTTTCAGCCTAGCCATGTTAAGTTTTAGTTTGATGATTCTGATTGATGAGTCTAAACACATTTAAACTTTAAATTATTTGTCTTTTTAATTAAGTGTGTATAAATGAGTTTCAAACTAAATTATGTAACATTCTTTTATACAGGTGGAGTACAATTGCAAAGGATTTCTGGAGAAGAACAGAGATACAATGTACGAAGAGCTAGTTGATGTCATGAGGAGCAGTAAGGTAAAGTAAGCTGAACTTTATTTAAACAGAAATGCCTTTCAAGTGCATGAGGTTATAAAGACTGGTTTTAAACTCATCATAAAAAATACATGTTGCGTTTATATAATATATATATATATATTGGTTGAACTTGTGTTTATATTGCCAGAATGATTGGAAGTGTTGCCTAGAGTCAGCGTTCAGGATATTCTGTGCGCTAACAGTCTAATAACCAGAACCCCAAATAGTTATGATTTAATCCATTGTAAGACGCACTATTTGGATTCAGAGGTTTATTGATGCCGAGTTGTAACTCTTGTGTCCTGTGTTATCAGTTCCATCTCCTGGCAAATTTCTTCCAAGAGGAGGAACCCACGTCTCCTTTCAGTAAAAGCATTAAGTTCAAACCTGCCAGGCCAGGGGTGAAGCCAGCAAACAAACAGCTTCGAACAACTGTGGGCAACAAGGTACAGAACATCTCTGTGTTCCTCTGACAGACATCACTCTGAAGTTTCATTGTCGCCCCTTGCAGATTACTTAAGTCTGTGTTTCTTTTTCTTTACAGTTTCGCAGCTCTCTGTACCTGTTGATGGAAACTCTCAATGCTACAACACCCCATTATGTCCGGTGCATAAAGCCCAATGAGGACAAGCTTCCCTTTGAGTGAGTGTACATTAGAAACTGTGCTGGAAAAATGCCTTCACTTCACACGATTGTCCTGTATAATGCTGCAACTTTGGCAATGATAATATTGAATATCATGATCGCCACTAGGTGGTGCTTTAGACAGACAACCAAAAAAGTGATGTGAATCTAATTACATTTATTAGAAACACAATCTATGAATATCTTGTTGCTTGGTGAATGTGCGCCAGTTAAATAATTCTACATCTCCAGTACAGAGAGGCCTACCTATGTGTTGGGGTTTATACATTGTTTTGCAGGTGCATTATCATTAGTACTTTTTTTCCTTCTTCTTCTTCAAGGTATGACTCAAAGAGAGTAGTCCAGCAGCTGAGAGCTTGTGGAGTTCTGGAGACTATTCATATCAGTGCTCAAAGCTACCCTTCCAGGTAATTCAAGTGACTTTTTAACCTGCATATTTTCGACAGCAGTGCAAAGAGAGAACTGACCCCTTTCCCCTTCCCTATCATTGGAGTGTTTGGCATTTGTTTTATTTTTTGGAGACTAATCCTCCTGCAACTGCACTGTACACTAGAACTTAGAAGCCTCATTAAACAGCCCACTGTAAGATCTCCACCCTTTTGATCTTCTGCTGCTCAAACATTTGCATTTTAATTTGCAGGTGGACTTACATTGAGTTCTATAGCCGCTACAGCATACTGATGACACAGCAAGAGCTGCTGCTCAATGATAAGAAACAGACCTGCAAGACCGTGCTACAGAGGCTAATTCACGTGAGTGCTGTGTCTTCTGAGCACTTTTATTTGGCTTCACTAGAATCTTCTTTGGGGGTTGCTGGTTTAAAATAGTTTTATTACATCATCGTTTTGTAATACTTGGTAAAGATGAATTTAATGTAGTACGGCAGTCTGATTAAGAATGACAATTTAAATTTACTCGGCTTTTTTTCTTCACATCTTCAGGGTTTTCTTCTGGTTTAAAATATATTTACCCTTATTCTTGAACACAACTGTCAACTGCTGGTGGTGAGAACTAGTGCTGGTCCTGTGAAATTATAGACAAAAAGTTATGAATTTGATGTTTTCAGACTGAAATAAGTAGTGGTAGGAAATGCACTGAAATGCTAATGGTAGGACTGTGTGCAAATAGTAGGACTGTGTCCAAGAACGTATATCAATGATTCAAAACTCTGTTTATTATTACATAAAATAGAATAAAAACACAGTTTTGTTCATCTGGAAATAATTGGTACAATTGGTTTGTGAACTCTTGGCCATTAATTCATTTTAGGTTGTTAGGTATTGCCATGCAGTACCCATTTTACACTTCTCTGAGATAACAAAACCCTTTTGTTTAATTCTTAGTTCTACTACATGCTTACCATTCAAATGTATCAGATTAGAATCTTTCACTTAATTTGCTTTAGATGTATCCTGTACTGTTTTGCATCACTGTATAATGTATTGCATTATGCTGTCCAGTGCGGTTACGATCAATCAAACTAATAGGGCGGTTGGGCCGGTCACAGTAATATGTACAGATGGTCTTAAAATACTTTTAAAATAGTACAGTAACCTCTAAATAACTAATGTAGCATACTACACAGTTAATATAAGCTATATTAATGAATTGGTAACCATCATATGAAATGAATAACCGTTGTAAATGTAGGAAACATAAGATTTACTGTGTACAGAACTTTATTCTTCGTGTTTTAGATTCAAAGTGGTGCGTCTACTTTGCCATAGTTATTATAGAAGGGATAAGCACTTTGAGGGGAATCAAATTCAGCATAATTATAAAAGATCTCATGGCAATCGAATGCAACACACTGTGAAGGTCTGTACAGAACTAAAATAGCTGGTCACACTGACGCGAAGTGCAAGTCATGCCATGTCAGGTTGTGTTTAATGTGATCCTACAGCCACAGGAGATTTGCCATTGATTTCTATGAGGCAGTTTGAATCGTCGAGATTTCAAAACGTTGTGTATTCAAAACTTCATGACTGCACTGTATTCAGTTTTTCATTTTTTCCGTTTCACAATGTTCAGTGTCCTGAAAGTTTGTGCACAGTTACACTGTTGATCATGAGTTGTCTCGACTAAGAAGAATGCCTAAACCAGAATTGGTCAGCTTTGAAAAAGTAAAATCCACTGGACTGCTTGACTCTCTTGAGTGTTTTGTTCCCCCTAGGACTCCAACCAGTACAAATTTGGACGCACAAAGATCTTTTTCAGAGCGGGCCAGGTGGCTTACCTGGAGAAGCTGCGTTCAGACAGATTGCGAGGGGCCTGCATTACTATCCAGAAAAACCTCCGTGGCTGGACACAGCGCAGGAAGTTCCTCCGAATGAGGGAGGCCGCCATCGTTCTCCAGCAGTATGTCCGTGGGCAAAGGAAAATACGGTGAGTTTCTCTGCATCATGAGTGTCTTTCTTGATCTATAAACATGGACACATTCAGCTGATATGGAGTCGCATCACCACGGTCATTTGCCAGACTTTCTCCAGCACCCTCTTGCCTAACAAGCGCTTAAATTTCCTGTTCGGCACACAGCTTTACATCCACAGTGGGACAAGTTTAGTTTATTAAGCACCCTGGTGTCAAGGTGAACCAGAGAACCCGGTTCCTAAAACCTTCCTACAATGAACTCTCTCTGTCTGTCTCTCTCTCGAGTCCTTTTACACAAAGTTACCTGCCAGTGCTGTGGGATATATGCGTGGCTAGAATATCGCAGTGGGAAGCTGTGTGCCACACTGTTGCTGTGGCAGTGTATAGATGTCGATCTTCAAACCAGCTGAGTTAACATATCTCCCTTTGAGGGACTCTCAATCTGTATCTGATTGTGTTCAGGCAAACAATTACTGCAGCCACCCTGAAGCGGGTCTGGGCCTCCATCGTTATCCAGAAGTACTGCCGGGGGTACCTGGTCCGCCGCATCTACCATCTCATCCAGGCCGCCACAATCACCATCCAGGCCTACGCCCGAGGATGGCTGGCAAGGACCCGATACAGAAAGGTAGGGTTGGGGCCTTGTCTGTTCAGTGCTGGTTCTGGGGAATAGTCTTCTAAACGATGTAGACATACAGACAGACAGATTAATAAATACAAAGCCTCTATAACAAGTCTAGGAATGTGTGTACCCTGTAATAGCTAAACGGATATAGTAAAATAACTAAATAAACGAGAGTCAGTTCAGCCCATATTGCTAACTTCATCCAGCCATCCATTAAGTTATCATTATCAAGTTCTTGGCTGACTAGTGAATTCCAGACCAAACTCTTTGTGTAAAAAAAGTGTCTTCCTATTATGATGCGTGAACCATGCTTTTATCCTTAATATGCACTTGTGACCTCTGATCCTTTTTGATGTTAAACTTAAAACACTAAATATAATCTCTCCTAATTCTTTAATTAATTAAATGCTTTAGTTTACCATCACCAATTTGCCAGCTAGTGTTCAAGGTAAGCTCTGTGTTGTAAGCAGTGCTGTGCTTCTTCAGATGGTGCAGGAGCAGAAGGCGGTGGTCCTGCAGAAGTACGCCCGAGCCTGGCTAGCCAGACGCCACTTCCAGAGCATCCGCAGAGTAGTGCTCAATGTGCAGCTGTCTTACAGGGTGCAGCAGCTGCGCAAGAAACTAGAGGAGCAGGTAGGTGCTGGAAACACAATGGAGGACAGAACTGGGAGACCTGCAATAAAGACCGTAGCCTTGTCCACAAAAATAAGTTTGCTCTCGGTTTGGCTTTGCTTTTGTGGTAGAATTCACCTGTTTTCATGCCGATTACTTTTTTTGGCTAAATCTGCCAAGTGATTAGTGTTACACATTGATTAAGAATATGTTAATGTATAAGTATGAATTCATGCAATGAAACGCGCCCAAACCACAATTAACACGTTTGTTGGAAATTCAAGTTATTGAAAGCTCTCGGACTAACTCCCAGCAAGAGTTCTCAATCCATTCGATCTCTAACCTAACAGAACAAAGAGAACCACGGATTACTGGAGAGACTCACTGGTCTGGCCAACGCACATGCACAAGATGTAGAAAAACTGCAGAAACTGGAATCTGATCTTAAGAAATCCGTGGCAGAGAAGAAAACCTTTGAGGAAGTAGCAAAGCAATCAAAAGAGGAAACAAATCAGGTGCTTAATGCGATTATTTACTTGATTATATATAATTTGAAGGACTTGGTGGCTTCACACCACAGAATAATAACACTTCTTTTGTCTTCACCTACAAAAGTTAATTGCTCAGCTTCAAGCCCAAAATGGCAGCCTTGTTCAAGAGAAACAGAATCTGGAGAAGCACCTTCAGGAGAGGACCCAGGAACTAAAAGGTGAGAGTCATGTGAAGAAGGCTCAGGTGTGTGGCTTCTCAAATTGGTGACCCCTCTTAACCCTGTTGTATTCCTATTCATTTTTAGACGGTGCTGATGAGCTTAGAAAAAAACTGTTAGAAGATCTGGAAACAGAGCAAAGGCATAGAAAGTAAGAATCCAGTATTTTACTAGACTTTGTTCTAGGATTGTATATATGTAGATACTTAACCCTGCCTATAAAATGCAATTAGTGTAGTGATATGGCAGATTTATGAATACTGTGCATTTCAGGATCCTGGAAAACAACTTTGAGATCCAGAAGGAAGAATATGACAAACAGATTGAAGCTCTGAAGGAGGAGATAAAGACCCTGCGAGAGGAGAATATTGTTCTACGTGAGCAGAACCAAGAGGAGCAGCAGTTCAAAGCTGACCTACAGAAACAGCTTGCACAGCTCTCTAAGGAAGTCAAGGTAGGAGGAAGCCAATTTAGTTATTTGTTAATGAGTGATTTTGATCTTAATAGACACTTCACTTAGAGGATTCAAAATTATTTTTGATAAGTATCTTTCTTTAACATGTTACACTTTCTTTGACTGTCTCATATTAATTAATTCACTTAAAAGTATGTATTGTTTTCATGCCATTTTCATTTTAATAGGTAATACCGGAGCTGCAAAAGGAGATTGAAGCCCTCGAAAATCAAAAATCTGTTCTGGACAGACGGATGAAGGAGCAAAAACATGAAACAAGAGGTAGAGATGCTGATGCACATTGTTTCATAAATGTAATTTCCATGCTTCTATTCTAGACCTAATAGTGTGTATGCAGCAATCCCATTGCAATGAAAACTACACAAACTCTATCTATATTTTTATATTTACATTTCCAGTTCTGAAAGCTTACAACAGCTTAATTTAAGAGTAGCTAATATATATATATATATATAATTAGCTACTATATATACTATATACTATATATATTAGCTAGGTGAGTGTGTGTGTGTGTGTATATATATATATATATATATACACTCACCTAAAGGATTATTAGGAACACCATACTAATACTGTGTTTGACCCCCTTTCGCCTTCAGAACTGCCTTAATTCTACGTGGCATTGATTCAACAAGGTGCTGAAAGCATTCTTTAGAAATGTTGGCCCATATTGATAGGATAGCATCTTGCAGTTGATGGAGATTTGTGGGATGCACATCCAGGGCACGAAGCTCCCGTTCCACCACATCCCAAAGATGCTCTATTGGGTTGAGATCTGGTGACTGTGGGGGCCAGTTTAGTACAGTGAACTCATTGTCATGTTCACGAAACCAATTTGAAATGATTCGACCTTTGTGACATGGTGCATTATCCTGCTGGAAGTAGCCATCAGAGGATGGGTACATGGTGGTCATAAAGGGATGGACATGGTCAGAAACAATGCTCAGGTAGGCCGTGGCATTTAAACGATGCCCAATTGGCACTAAGGGGCCTAAAGTGTGCCAAGAAAACATCCCCCACACCATTACACCACCACCACCAGCCTGCACAGTGGTAACAAGGCATGATGGATCCATGTTCTCATTCTGTTTACGCCAAATTCTGACTCTACCATCTGAATGTCTCAACAGAAATCGAGACTCATCAGACCAGGCAACATTTTTCCAGTCTTCAACTGTCCAATTTTGGTGAGCTTGTGCAAATTGTAGCCTCTTTTTCCTATTTGTAGTGGAGATGAGTGATACCTGGTGGGGTCTTCTGCTGTTGTAGCCCATCCGCCTCAAGGTTGTACATGTTGTGGCTTCACAAATGCTTTGCTGCATACCTCGGTTGTAACGAGTGGTTATTTCAGTCAAAGTTGCTCTTCTATCAGCTTGAATCAGTCGGCCCATTCTCCTCTGACCTCTAGCATCAACAAGGCGTTTTCGCCCACAGGACTGCCGCATACTGGATGATTTTCCCTTTTCACACCATTCTTTGTAAACCCTAGAAATGGTTGTGCGTGAAAATCCCAGTAACTGAGCAGATTGTGAAATACTCAGACCGGCCCGTCTGGCACCAACAACCATGCCACGCTCAAAATTGCTTAAATCACCTTTCTTTCCCATTCAGACATTCAGTTTGGAGTTCAGGAGATTGTCTTGACCAGGACCACACCCCTAAATGCATTGAAGCAACTGCCATGTGATTGGTTGGTTAGATAATTGCATTAATGAGAAATTGAACAGGTGTTCCTAATAATCCTTTAGGTGAGTGTATATATATACACACACTCACCTAAAGGATTATTAGGAACACCTGTTCAATTTCTCATTAATGAAATCTCCTGAACTCCAAACTGAATGTCTGAATGGGAAAGAAAGGTGATTTAAGCAATTTTGAGCGTGGCATGGTTGTTGGTGCCAGACGGGCCGGTCTGAGTATTTCACAATCTGCTCAGTTACTGGGATTTTCACGCACAACCATTTCTAGGGTTTACAAAGAATGGTGTGAAAAGGGAAAAACATCCAGTATGCGGCAGTCCTGTGGGCGAAAATGCCTTGTTGATGCTAGAGGTCAGAGGAGAATGGGCCGACTGATTCAAGCTGATAGAAGAGCAACTTTGACTGAAATAACCACTCGTTACAACCGAGGTATGCAGCAAAGCATTTGTGAAGCCACAACACGTACAACCTTGAGGCGGATGGGCTACAACAGCAGAAGACCCCACCGGGTACCACTCATCTCCACTACAAATAGGAAAAAGAGGCTACAATTTGCACAAGCTCACCAAAATTGGACAGTTGAAGACTGGAAAAATGTTGCCTGGTCTGATGAGTCTCGATTTCTGTTGAGACATTCAGATGGTAGAGTCAGAATTTGGCGTAAACAGAATGAGAACATGGATCCATCCTGCCTTGTTACCACTGTGCAGGCTGGTGGTGGTGGTGTAATGGTGTGGGGGATGTTTTCTTGGCACACTTTAGGCCCCTTAGTGCCAATTGGGCATCGTTTAAATGCCACGGCCTACCTGAGCATTGTTTCTGACCATGTCCATCCCTTTATGACCACCATGTACCCATCCTCTGATGGCTACTTCCAGCAGGATAATGCACCATGTCACAAAGGTCGAATCATTTCAAATTGGTTTCTTGAACATGACAATGAGTTCACTGTACTAAACTGGCCCCCACAGTCACCAGATCTCAACCCAATAGAGCATCTTTGGGATGTGGTGGAACGGGAGCTTCATGCCCTGGATGTGCATCCCACAAATCTCCATCAACTGCAAGATGCTATCCTATCAATATGGGCCAACATTTCTAAAGAATGCTTTCAGCACCTTGTTGAATCAATGCCACGTAGAATTAAGGCAGTTCAGAAGGCGAAAGGGGGTCAAACACAGTATTAGTATGGTGTTCCTAATAATCCTTTAGGTGAGTGTGTGTGTGTGTGTGTGTATGTATATGTATATGTATATGTATGTATATATATATATATATATATATATATATAATATAGTAGATACATTAATTCCAATACAACAGAAACGGTAATTCAGTTTTGCTTTGCTGCCATCTTGTGGTCAAAAGCAGTGACCTGTGTTACCTGGTACTTCACCAAAATCAAGTTGTGACCTTTGGCATCTTGAATCTTTTCAGTGAAGATGTCGGAGATCACAAGACAACTTCTGACAGGTATACAAGAAGAGGAGCTGCTATCCAGGTACAAATGAAAAAAATACAATTATGGAATTATTTGCCAAATTCCATTATATAACTGTAATTAAACACATATAAGTTGAATAATATAGTTTATAGTGAATGTATAAATCTGGTAAATATTCAAAACGTTTATTTATCTTCATGGTAATCTGCTGTGAGACTTTGTGTGAGCTATTTATAACTATCCAAGACAGTGCTGCTCTCTTTATACTCTTTCTTCAATTATAAGGATGTCTACGGAGGATCTTGAGCAGATAAATGAAGATGGAGAGATATTATTTGCATATGAGGGTCTGAGGAAAGCTACAAGGTTTGTATTTGTTATTTAAAATTGTTTAACCCCATAACATGCAGGTGGTCTTTTTTGAGCTTTTTGTAAAGTTGTTGCATTCCTTTAAAAACACACAACAAGATAACACAATAATAATAATAGCAAATATTGAACAAAAAATGTTGCAGTGGTGCTTAATATCTGATCGTTTGCAGTGGGCAGTGTCAGTCTGTGCTGTTGGAGATGAGATTGCTAACGTTCACTGTTTTCACAGAATTACACCGTTGTTCACTGTATTTTTTTTTCCATCACGTATGACTGGTTCAATCCACACAGAGTGCTAGAGAACCATTCCCGGGTGCAGAAAGAGAGCTTTGAAAGTGAAATTGAGACGCTGAAGTACCAGAATGAGCATCTACAGAATGAGAATAATGAACTGCAGAAACTGTTCCAAGAAGAGAATAATGTGAATGACAGCATCCGACAAGAGGTGTCCAGACTTGCAACTGAAAACATGGTGAGATGTTCTTTAAAGACCTTTCTGTTTGTTTCTGGGCAATTTGACAAATGGCTGCTGAGAAAAATCAATAAATAGACATTATTGGGAGACATTTTCCATATGATGCCCCCCTCTCTCTGCAGATAATCCCTCAATTTAAACAGCAGATTTCAGAACTCCAGAGGCAGAAGCAAGACCTCGAGAACCGTTTGAAAGAACAGGCCATAGAAATGAGAGGTATTGAAAATAATTTAAAGTTCTGGGTTACTCTTTATTTTATCATTGGAAATTCATAGAAGTGGTACTTATCATAAATTTGGAAATTTCAATCTGATCCTGTTATTTCTTCTCAGCATTGTTTGGGGTGCTCTTTCGCAACAGTTTTCCCACTTGTATCTGTATTCAGAAGGTTGTTATTTCTGTGATCATAGATTGTTACTTATGTGTATGAGTATTAAATATGTTTTATGCTTTCTGTTTTTGTTTTGTTTTATAGGAAAAATGGAAGAGATTTCCAATGATTTACGCAGTAATCTGGAGGAGGAAAGCAGCCAGCGAAGGTACGACTGAATTTCACATGTGCTGCTTTTATAGTTCATAATTCTGTTTAAGGCCAAAGAACAGTATTTTCAGGGAGACAATTTTGATAAATTTCTGGGAAAACAAAGCCCAGCCTATAGGAGTAAGAGGTCATGCATTTGGTAACGATGATCTCACTGCTGATCTTAATGAATAGGATTGCTAAGTGGATTTTGCTTGTGTTAGCAGGATTAGGTAACTTGTTTTTGGGTTATCTTTCACATCAAAAATAATTCTCAAAGGGGACTATGGGATATTGCCAATGCAATGGGAATATGTGAAAAACAAATTACAAAGCTGCCTATAGGACTCTGTGAATGGTCACTCAGGCAAGCCCTTCCCCTTTATACAGCACACAGACACACTTTCTCTTTTGCCATTTACACTTTGGGAAGGTGCGTGCTGCTCTGCTCTTGCTTTGTTAGCAAAATAAAAAAATAAAAAAAAGTTTTCTATAGCTTTGGTCTTGAACTGGAAAATTGGTGGCTGCCATTTTCCTGGCTGTTAGGAGTTAGCTAAAAATATATAAACAAAACTTATTTTGCTAGGCTGTTAATTCTTTCTTTCCAAGGCCCGGTTTCCAGCTGCTTCACTTGGTTGACTTGAAACGGGTGTCAATGAAGACGGGCTTTTTACTGACTATAGTGTCTGCAAAAACTGGCGTCGCCGCACACATTTGTGAGATTTCATACACATGATCCAGGGTTGCATACGCAGTCTGACGTTAGATATATCTGTTATTGAGATCATGTGTGAAATTCTGTAATGATATATTATAATTATATCTGTATGAAAGGTTATTGGAGCTGCAGAGAGAGACTTTTGAGAAAGAGAAACAAGAGCTAATGGAGAAGATCGGGGACAAAGAGGAGGAAAACGCACAGCTGAAGAAACAGAATCAGACCGAGAGCGAAGCCAAAAACAGACTGAGGCAGGAGGCATCCCGCTTAATAGCAGAAAACATGGTTAGCATTGAAATATCCAGATCAAGAGGTTCATGTCTTTCACACTGGCCACAAGCTGTTCTGGTCTAGTTTAATTAGTCTGGCCTTCTAGTAATAATGTGATGTGGGTGTTTGTCTGTTTGAACATGTTCTGCAGTGTAATTCAACTGTTCCAAAACATCTTAATGGTGTAAATTATATTATTTCAATCACTGCATCACCATAGGCCTTTTTTTATTGAATTTTTAATCTAATAGTGTGTTCCTTAATGTGTTTTGATATACACTCACCTAAAGGATTATTAGGAACACCTGTTCAATTTCTCATTAATGCAATTATCTAACCAACCAATCACATGGCAGTTGCTTCAATGCATTTAGGGGTGTGGTCCTGGTCAAGACAATCTCCTGAACTCCAAACTGAAAGTCTGAATGGGAAAGAAAGGTGATTTAAGCAATTTTGAGCGTGGCATGGTTGTTGGTGCCAGACAGGCCGGTCTGAGTATTTCACAATCTGCTCAGTTACTGGGATTTTCACGCACAACCATTTCTAGGGTTTACAAAGAATGGTGTGAAAAGGGAAAAACATCCAGTATGCGGCAGTCCTGTGGGCGAAAATGCCTTGTTGATGCTAGAGGTCAGAGGAGAATGGGCCGACTGATTCAAGCTGATAGAAGAGCAACTTTGACTGAAATAACCACTCGTTACAACCGAGGTATGCAGCAAAGCATTTGTGAAGCCACAACACGTACAACCTTGAGGCGGATGGGCTACAACAGCAGAAGACCCCACCGGGTACCACTCATCTCCACTACAAATAGGAAAAAGAGGCTACAATTTGCACAAGCTCACCAAAATTGGACAGTTGAAGACTGGAAAAATGTTGCCTGGTCTGATGAGTCTCGATTTCTGTTGAGACATTCAGATGGTAGAGTCAGAATTTGGCGTAAACAGAATGAGAACATGGATCCATCATGCCTTGTTACCACTGTGCAGGCTGGTGGTGGTGGTGTAATGGTGTGGGGGATGTTTTCTGGCACACTTTAGGCCCCTTAGTGCCAATTGGGCATCGTTTGAATGCCACGGCCTACCTGAGCATTGTTTCTGACCATGTCCATCCCTTTATGACCACCATGTACCCATCCTCTGATGGCTACTTCCAGCAGGATAATGCACCATGTCACAAAGGTCGAATCATTTCAAATTGGTTTCGTGAACATGACAATGAGTTCACTGTACTAAACTGGCCCCCACAGTCACCAGATCTCAACCCAATAGAGCATCTTTGGGATGTGGTGGAACGGGAGCTTCGTGCCCTGGATGTGCATCCCACAAATCTCCATCAACTGCAAGATGCTATCCTATCAATATGGGCCAACATTTCTAAAGAATGCTTTCAGCACCTTGTTGAATCAATGCCACGTAGAATTAAGGCAGTTCTGAAGGCGAAAGGGGGTCAAACACAGTATTAGTATGGTGTTCCTAATAATCCTTTAGGTGAGTGTATATGTAGTAGACTCAACCGGAATAGGGTACAGGTTTGTAATTTATACTTTGTGATCTGCAGCTGGGTCACATTATGATTTGGTCTAGGCTTTAGTTGTGGTATGAAAACATCTATATCATTTGAATTTAACAGCTGTAGAATAAGTGTTGTTTTTTGTATGTGTGTTTTGGAAAGTAAAATACGGCTTCCTACTTTCCAGGACTTTGAAGAGCAGATTGATGTGAAAGACAGATTAATAAAGAAATTACAAAACCAGATCCAGGGCCTGCGGATGCCTGAGAAAGGTATGGTATACCACTAACCCACGTGTGACATCTCTACCTGATTACACTGGGCAGTGCAGGATGTATCGGCCCTTGTTCTGATCTGTGTCTTTGAGATTGGCCTGGCATGTCCAGTGTGAGGTTGCCCTTAAAAACCTGAATAACCGATGTCTCTAATCACTCCCAAAACAAGTCCCTTCAGACTCCCATTCTTGCCTTTTCCAGTTCAGCATACTGTTTCCCAGGAATCATGAACTTGTGAGAATGTACACTCTGGGAATACGCCCCACAAAACAAACATTTGAAGTGAAATGAACTAGTGTGGTTTTCAAGAAGGTGTGCAATGATTTCCACAGCAGGTGTTTTTTATTAGTATAAATGCCTACATCCAGCTGCCTTCACTATCACATCTGTTTTACTCTATTATTATGGTCGATGAATATTCATTGAAATGCTTTGTTAATAATTGTTTTGCTGCTGTTCCTCTTTTCTCTTTTTTTTCACCTCTCATAGCAAACCACATCCAAGCACCGCTTCTTCCCAAGGAATACCTCGGAATGCTGGAATACAAAAAAGAGGATGAGTTGAAGCTTATTAAAAACATTATTCTAGGTATTCTTATAATCGTCACTATAAAATTAATCATGCTGGTCACGGTGGTGACCGTAATTACAGCACTAGTGTTTATAAACATTTTTGTAATGCTAAGTCCCTTGCAGACCTGCTACATGTATTCTGTCAGGTTCATTGCACTAAGATCGATTCTTTGACATGATTAGCTGGGAAGCTGGGTGGTTTCACTGACACGGCACTAATGCTGTGAAGGGTAAGGATGCCACAATGAGGGTAGTGCAGTCTGGGCACTGCTCACATGCTGTTCTTGGTTACATGCAGAAATGAAGCCTAGAGGCGTTGTGGTAAACATGATCCCCGGGCTGCCAGCTCACCTCCTGTTCATGTGTGTGCGATACGCGGACTACCTCAACGACGCCACCAAGCTCAAGTCACTAATGAACGCCATTATAAGCGGCATTAAACAGGTCATCACGGTAAGCTTGCCCCTCCGTACCATGAAAGGCAATTACAGTGAGGTGAAAAAAGTATTTGATCCCCTGCTGATTTTGTACGTTTGCCCACTGACAAAGAAATGATCAGTCTATAATTTTAATGGTAGGTGTATTTTAACAGTGAGAGACAGAATAACAACAACAAAATCCAGAAAAACGCATTTCAAAAAAGTTATACATTGATTTGCATGTTAATGAGGGAAGTAAGTATTTGATCCCCTATCAATCAGCAAGATTTCTGGCTCCCAGGTGTCTTTTATACAGGTAACGAGCTGAGATTAGGTGCACTCTCTTAAAGGGACTGCTCCTAATCTCAGCTCGTTACCTGTATAAAAGACACCTGTCCACAGAAGCAATCAATCAATCAGATTCCAAACTCTCCAAAATGGCCAAGACCAAAGAGCTGTCCAAGGATGTCAGGGACAAGATTGTAGACCTACACAAGGCTGGAATGGGCTACAAGACCATTGCCAAGCAGCTTGGTGAGAAGGTGACAACAGTTGGTGCGATTATTCGCAAATGGAAGAAACACAAAATAACTGTCAGTCTCCCTCGGTCTGGGGCTCCATGCAAGATCTCACCTTGTGGAGTTTCGATGATCATGAGAACGGTGAGGAATCAGCCCAGAACTACACGGGAGGATCTTGTTAATGATCTCAAGGCAGCTGGGACCATAGTCACCAAGAAAACAATTGGTAACACACTACGCTGTGAAGGACTGAAATCCTGCAGCGCCCGCAAGGTCCCCCTGCTCAAGAAAGCACATGTACAGGCCCGTCTGAAGTTTGCCATCATCTGAATGATTCAGAGGAGAACTGGGTGAAAGTGTTGTGGTCAGATGAGACCAAAATCAAGCTCTTTGGCATCATCTCAACTCGCCGTGTTTGGAGGAGGAGGAATGACCCCAAGAACACCATCCCCACCGTCAAACATGGAGGTGGAAACATTATGCTTTGGGGGTGTTTTTCTGCTAAGGGGACAGGACAACTGCACCGCATCAAAGGGACGATGGACGGGGCCATGTACCGTCAAATCTTGGGTGAGAACCTCCTTCCCTCAGCCAGGGCATTGAAAATGGGTCGTGGATGGGTATTCCAGCATGACAATGACCCAAAACACACAGCCAAGGCAACAAAGGAGTGGCTCAAGAAGAAGCACATTAAGGTCCTGGAGTGGCCTAGCCAGCCTCCAGACCTTAATCCCATAGAAAATCTGTGGAGGGAGCTGAAGGTTCGAGTTGCCAAACGTCAGCCTCGAAACCTTAATGACTTGGAGAGGATCTGCAAAGAGGAGTGGGACAAAATCCCTCCTGAGATGTGTGCAAACCTGGTGGCCAACTACAAGAAACATCTGACCTCTGTGATTGCCAACAAGGGTTTTGCCACCAAGTACTAGGTCGAAGGGGTCAAATACTTATTTCCCTCATTAATATACAAATCAATTTATAACTTTTTTGAAATGCGTTTTTCTGGATTTTTTTTGTTGTTATTCTAAAATCAGCAGGGGATCAAATACTTTTTTCCCTCACTGTAAGTATATATGCCCTTCGTTTGGTATAATTTCCTGTATGATTGTGTGATGCTCTTGTATGTTTGCTAGGGTTGTGGGTAAGGGTGGTGGGTTTTTGATTTTCATTCAGCAACTTTCTCAGGGTGAAACAGACTGAATACAAAATTGTCCGCAACAACAATATGTGTGTTGAAATCCATAAACTTTACAAAATTTATGAAATGTCAACTTTCAAATTTGTGTGTTTTTAGATTTTTTTTTTCTGTACCTTGGGGTTCTCTGAGACTAATGAAGGAGCACCATCTGATTGCTTGCTGTTATAGTTCTATCAGTTCTCCTGTAGAGTTCCTCTGGCTCTTCTTAAGCTGACCTTCATTCTGTCTCTGCTGTCAGTGTGCCACTCCAACAAAGGTCAAGTCAGCATGACGTTTTCTCCGAGGACACAGCATGTCCCTGTACGCAAGACTTGAGTCAGTGTGTGGAACAGCTTGTGCTGTTAACTGGAAACAAATCAACAGCAAAGCAGTTCTACCCCTGAGAATTGTTCTGCGTGCATGTTTGTGCTGGTGGTTTCAAATAACCCCTTGACCTTATTTTGTTCCTTTTTAAATTAGGTGGTTTCAAATAACCCCTTGACCTTATTTTGTTCCTTTTTAAATTAGATGACATGATAAAAGTACCTCACACAGCTCTCTCTCTCTCTCTCTCTACCTCTAGAGCTTTAATGAAGAAAGTAGCACTTACTGTTTGAAATCACTCTAGTGGAGGCTGCATAGAAACTAGCACTAATCACAGCTGTAAAATGGGCTGTTGTCCTCAATGATCAGCAGTCTGACAAATGTTTATCTTGCAATTGAAATTCTTTAAAAATGGCATTGCTGTAGTTTATATCCCTTTCATATTTCTACTGAAAAATGTTCATCACCGACCTTTCCCCCTATTTTAGGATCACCAAGAGGATTTTGAGACCTTGTCTTTCTGGCTGTCCAATTCCTGCCACATGCTGAACTGCCTGAAGCAGTACAGTGGGGAGGAGGTACTGTAAATTAATCTGTGAATAAACTTATAGTGAGAAATCCCCAGAAGAAGATTATGAGTAGCAGTCAGAAATAAGGTTGTTTTTAGAAGTACTCTAATTGTGATGTCTATGTGAATCATAGGTCTAAAGAGGAACATTCTACATAACAATTAAAGGGAAATCTATTGGTTAGAAAAGCAGGTTCAAAATTAGACACTTGCAGCTGCTACAACTGTAGTGTGTGCTGAACATTTAACAGAACATAACATAAGGTCCCTACTTATTTACTAAACCGATCCTGAAAACTCGGATAAATGCCTTTGTGATTATTATTTTTTTTAATTTTTAATTTTTTAATTTTTTTTATTTCTTGGCAGACGCCCTTATCCAGGGCGACTTACAACATAAGTGATGCCATATGTACTGCTTCTGGTTCATTGTGTCTTTATTTCTACTTGTTCCGAGAAAGGAATTCATGAAACACAACACTGCGAGGCAGAATAAGAATTGTCTGAAGAATTTCGACTTGTCTGAGCACCGGCAGATCTTCAGCGACCTGGCCATTCGCATTCATCATCAATTCACTACAGTCATGGAGAACAACCTAATGCCAATGATAGGTGAGGAGAATGTAGAATATAGGAGGAGTTGTATAAACATGGGCAGGAGGATAAAACTGTATTGTAATTATTATTATTATTATTATTATTTACTTTTATAACTATTATATTTTAATATTGTTATTCATTAATATGTATATTTGCGGAGCTGCCTTTTAAATTGTTACAGTACAGAAAAGCTCATATCGAATAGAAATACTAGTTACTGTGTGAAGAGCAAAAGTCATCAATTCCAAGTGTTCTGCTACAAATGTAATTCTGGAGACTCTACCTCTACGGCTCTGGCATCAGGACTGCAGGGTTTCCAAAGCCATCTGTGTTGACATTATGAATGCTCATCCAAGCTGCTCCCTCTGGTGGAAACACCTGGTACACCTCTACCCTGATATAAGGTGATTGGATTATAATGCAAATTATAGATATAATGCTGTAAAGAAAAAGAAAAAAATGAGTCAAAAACGCAATTTGTACCAATATGTAATTTAAGTGTTTTCTGATATTATATGTGAATTTTGTATTTTCCTTAGCATTACACACAGTCCAAACGATTGATGTATAATGAAACCGAGCCCACATGGCTGCATTTAGCAGTGTTTAGTATGTGTTGTTAATACTCTTTTTATTAAGCTTAGAAAATATTAAAGAAGTTGTAATTAAAGAGAGGCTATACAATTTAACCATTGTAGATCAAATTTATTTTTTTATTTTATATTTATTTAGTTCTAACAAAAATGATTTGCTGACTATTAATAGTGGAAATGCTCAAGGCCAAAGTAAGTTTGAAACTACATGTTTTCAGCTATAACAGTGAAAGTTTTTGGCTCCTGAGGACTGCGTCATGACTGGAAGGTTGTGGGTTCAAATCCCAGGTGGGGCAGTGCTGTTGTACCCTTGAGCAAGGTACTTCACTTAGATTGCTCCAGTACAATGCCCAGCTGTATAAATGGGTACAAATGTAAGTCGCCCTGGATAAGAGCATCAGCTAAATGACAAAAATAAAAAAATAATAATAGTACTGCAATCCTTTTTAATCTTAGCCTGGTTTCGTTGCATGTGTACCCACTCTAACATCAGAATTAAGCAGCCGCTGTCCCATTTGAGGAACATTTTATAATGACTTGTGAATTCTGCCAGGCAAGCACTTATATTGATTCCCCAACCCCCTATTTATTCATTTACTCCTGTCCCAGTGCCTGGCATGCTCGAACACGAGAGTCTTCAGGGCATCTCCAGCATGAAACCCACGGGCTTCCGAAAGCGTTCGTCCAGTATCTACGAAGACACGGAGGTGTACACCATCTCCTCCATCCTCCAGCAGCTGGGCTACTTCCACACGGCCATGTGTCAGCACGGCATGGACCCCGAGCTCATCAAGCAGGCTGTCAAGCAGCTCTTCTACCTCATCGGGGCGGTCGCTTTGAACAGCATATTCCTTCGCAAAGACATGTGCTCCTGTAGGAAGGGAATGCAGATCAGGTGAAAGCCGTGAGGTGCCAGGACTAGACTGGAATAGACACTTGCAGCCGGCGTCAGATAAGCTGTCTGTGTTTAGCCTGCTTGTCTCTGCTGCCTGGGATTAAATTCCAAGCAAAACCAAGATGATGTAATCTGTGCTTTACAGTAAATCTAGAAGAAAAGGGAGGAGGAGGACGGCCCTGAGTTCCTTTAGCCCTGCTTAATTTCCTGTCATGTTTCTGTAAATAATGTATCCATGAAATGTATGCCAGTTCATTGCCGTAGCCATCTGCAAATGTCTGCCATTTCATTCTCTCAGAGATCTGCTTTGCTTTTCAGGAGGTGACATAGGGTACTGAGTGTCTGTACATATTGCAGGTGTAACCTTAGCTATCTGGAGGAATGGCTCAAGGAGAAGAACCTGCAGCAAAGCAACGCCATGGACACCATGGAGCCTCTTTCCCAGGCGGCGTGGTTACTCCAGGTCAACAAATCCACAGATGAAGATGCCAAGGAAATCTGCGCCAGATGCTCTGGGCTTTCTGCTGTGCAGGTGAAGCTTCAGATAGGACATAACACGCTGTCTAGAAAATCCACACCTCCCCCCTGGCAAAGTCAGTATAGAAGAGAGGGTGTTTCTGTGTCACATCACAGCTTTGACAACATTTAAGTTTAGTTTTGAAAGGCATGGTATGGTATGGAAATTAAATTGTGTATATATAAGCAACAGATTAGGGAAAAATATATATATATATATATATATATATATATATATAATATTATATACATGCATGTTTCGTTAGCTCTCTT
Organism: Amia ocellicauda; assembly: GCF_036373705.1. Classification (NCBI taxonomy): domain Eukaryota; kingdom Metazoa; phylum Chordata; class Actinopteri; order Amiiformes; family Amiidae; genus Amia; species Amia ocellicauda. Next base: position 21,752,823 of record NC_089853.1, read on the forward strand.
GTATTCCTCTCTTTATTTCCTCTCCTATAGATTGTCAAGATTCTCAACTCTTACACACCTATAGATGATTTTGAGAAGAGGGTGTCGCCGTCATTTGTTCGCAAAGTCCAGGTGAGACTCTTTCCTGACTCTACAATAATATCACCCGTGTCCTTTACAAGGTTTATCAACAGTGAGGGTTCATCAGGTGAGGATATTATTATAATTAGAAACTGGTTCCTAACAAAAATGGTACCCTGTATCCTTCCTTCACTCTTGCTATATGGATGACAGCTTAGCATAGTCAGTAAAAGGGAACTTTCAGGTAATGCATTATGTGTTGTTGTTCATTACTAATGTTTGTAAATCCATATAATATAACAAACTGGATAGGAGACAGAATTATGTGAGAAATAATGCATCATTGACCTGTTTTCTTTCCTTTTCCCCACAGTCGATATTGCAAGAACGTGAAGGCAATCCTCAATTAATGCTGGATGCCAAATATCGCTTCCAAGTCACATTCCCTTTCAACCCTTCTCCACAAGCCCTGGAGGTGATCCAGGTTCCCAGCAGTCTTAAGCTGGGCTTCCTAACAAGGATATGAACAATAGGAAATACTGATCCTCTGCACATTGCAAATGTGCTGTAATATGTCAATAATGGAGCCCCTGTTTTTTATAATTATTTTGTGCACAAAGAAAAAAAATATTTTAATCCTCAAAGAAGCAGGTTTTAAATTGTAAATTGTGTGTAAGAGCAAATTGCTTCAGAAGCTGGTACATATGATCATTGAATAGCCTTTTAATGTTTTGTTTTTCTTCTTCAGTCAATGTTCCTATGTCTTTAGAGCACTAAGATCATACAAAAAAAGTATTTTAATTATTTATTTTAAAATGGCAACACACATTTATTTCTTCCACTGCCTTATTCAAACAAAGTATATTGGTTTTAACATGAACAGAAGGTTAGGGCATTTTTAATTTAAGGGAATGGTTCAGTCATCAAAATAATTTATGTAGAACCTTGCCATTAAACCCAGGTGGCAGAAGTCTTGATCTTCATACTGTCGTAATTATCTCTTTGATTCATTGGTGTAGCTCGTTATTGCTAAACTACTCTTTAGTTGCCATATTTATCACTGCTTTGCACAAGTAGGGAGAGAGGAACTTTGTATGAGAAAATGTTTTTTGTAATGATTAATATGGGATCTGATCTAGGTCAGTGCTGCTTATAGGGTTAAAAGAGATTTATCTCCTTTAGTTGTGGTTCCACTATACAATTATTTACTATAAAAGCTGTGAATTCTGCTGAATTTCAGTCTGAAATTTACATACATTCTTCTGCACATTTAATAGATACGTATTTTATGCTTTGTTCAAGTTGCACACTTCTGTTATGCACATTTTGTAGTTAGTGTAGCGTAGGTTGAATCATCATTCCATATGTGCCCTGTGTTACAGTTCTAAATGTAAGGTAAACAAGAAATCAAAGTGTGGTTTTAAGATTCGGCAGCATGGAATAGAAAACTGCATCTGTTGCATGGCAAATGTTGTGTTAATCTGTTTTTAAAGCAGCAGTCAAGCAACCACTTTTTTCTGATTGCTACATAATTTTTAAAATAAAGATGACACTGCTCTCCATGGGTTCCATATGATCACAATATGATTCTTCTCCCTTGTCACTTAACAGAAAACTCTAACCTTCAGTTTTATTTTGTTTTTAAATGTCAGATATTTTGATTAAAAGTTGTGTTGATTTATTTTCTTGTCATATAACTGTTTTTCTTGTGTAATAAATTTTACTCAGATTTTATATTTTGAAGATCTGTTTCAGTGCATTACATTCAGGTGCTCCCTGTGAGCTTGTATTAACCACTTCCATTAATTCCAGTTATTCATTTCCATTTGAAGCTTCTTATTACTAAAGCCCACAATACTAATTTAAGTTGCTTGTTACTTCAGTATCCACAATTCTAAAAATGTATAATTGAAGAATGTACACCACATCAGAGTTATATTGAGCAATCACCATATTTTATGCTTACAGATAGAATATTTATCCCCAAAGTCATTGCTGTGTGTTCAGTCCAGCGTGGACAGGATAAATGTCCCAAAGTGAAATTGTCATTCCATGTATACAGTTTTGGGTCTAAATAACCATTTGAAGAATCCACCAGAAACGGCCGTCTTAATGACGTTTCTCCAATTATAGGACACAATTAAAATAACTGCAGGCTGCAGTATGCAGGTTTTAACAAACCAGCGCAACTACAGTAATACCTTGCTAAGTAGATTGGGATTACCCATCCGTCTTTCAGATTCAATCTTCTTCACCTCTTAAACATAAAACAGTCTCTGCTTTATAAACGTGCACCGAGTTCATCTCCAACGAGGTATGTTGCTTTTTCTTGAAACATTAAAATATTTTGTTACAAGGAGTTATTGATCTTCGCAAATATAGTTTCAGGTTCTTTGGTTACAGCAGTTTAAAATAGACTGGGCTTTTACAATTTTTTTTGGTGTACTAAAACAGGACTGTGACTGTTAGCTACATCTGTGTATCAGCTGACTTTTAACTAAATTCCTGCAGTAAGTATTCAGCAGCTGAGAATGTCAGGGTTCTAGAAAAGACTTGCATATAACTATAATAGATTCTGTTGCTGATATTGCTATATGTCAAGTTTACTGGATAATATATTAATTGCATATGTTTAAACAAATATATTGAATAGTCCTGTATATGGAAGCATGAGGTCTTCTGATTTTCATTCAGGTCTTCACCTCTGTTGAGCAATTGCTGATTGCTCGTTTAGTTAGTCTTCTGAATGAGGTGATTTAAAAGATGCTCTTTAATCAAGGTAGACTATAAAACATTTTGAGATCTGGAAAGAAATAGTTAACCTTATTACAGCAGAAGTCAGAAGACACTAATGTTAGAGGATCTGAATTTGACACCCCTGCCTACTAGCACTGGTGTATTTTACCATTCCCATCAGTCCAGCTAAGACAATGTATCAGCATCTTCCTCTATCATTTGTTCCTAGGTGCCTGGATGTAATGCAGAAACTTAAATGCTATTTTCATTGATAGATGAGCAGAAGAAAACATGTAGCCCCTGCAATTAACACTTAGTCTACTGTATGTAGTCAATGTCTATGGGTAACATCAATTTGTTTATGGTTGATTGTATTTCTTTTAGGCTGAATGTATTGTTTTAAAGCTAAATTGTATCTCTCTAAATAATGAAACATACATACAGTCAAGCACATATTGTTCAGAAATACACAAAAGTAAGTTCCCAAATCTAAAACAAAATGTTGATCTTGAAAAAAGTGTACGTTTGCTGCTTCCTTTGCCTGGACGCTGTCTGATTGATTTATGCAATGGAGTGTGTTTTCTCCCAACTTTTCATTAACCTGAACCCCATGCATGGTAGTATACAAAGATCACAGTATTGATTTTAATATTCAACTAGAAATGACCTGCTGAGGCGAAAGCAGGAACTGGAGTATCAATGATGCAGGCTCAGTATGCTGCAATGTGATTCTCCAAAATTGGACTGATGCTCTTTTACTGGTGTTTCCATGCCTGATCTGGATCAAGCATTGCTGGGATTACTGCTGATCATCCTACAGGCAGCTGTCAGGTTACTCCATAGTGGGAGGGTACAGGGAAACCCGAAAAGAAAACAATGACTGTGTGCATGTGTGTATATTGTCTGTTTTCTCTCTTCCTATTCCAGCAGCAGCAGGTGTGACGGCTTGCCAAGATGTGTGACCAAACGTTTCTCGCCACTAACTTTGGGCCCTGTGAAAAATGCGGCAAGACCAAGCCTCTTATGAATATTTACATCAAAACGGATCCCATCAACTACTGCTCACTATGCGTGGAACTGGTATGACGCTGCTATTGTGAAAACCTGCACCCCCGCAACATGTCTCCTTGTGGTATCTTGTCGCTGTTGCAAAGCAGTTGCATTAGATCATGCACAATGTAAAAAAAAAAAAAAAAAAAAACACACAAGTCATCCACACCTACTCCCAACTTCCACCATCGCTGCCTGCCCCCCACGCACACAAACAGTTGGTGTGAAACTAAGCAACTATAATGGGCTGAGAGATTATGATATGTGAATATTTCCTGGGGCAATGCAGCGTCTCTCTTTAATGGTGGCTTCTAGCTCAGTTGGCACAGGATGTGACAGGGATTTACTTCATGTTTTTCATAGAATGTCATTTGTAATTGTAAATCTGTGCATTTCAATATCACTTCATTGTTATAGTTAAGCTGTTTTGCAATTTTTAAGAGCTTCCTTTGTGTAGAATCTTACCAACAATATTTTAATGGGCTGAAACACTCGTTTAGAATGCATCCAATGCACGTAACCCGGTTGCAAATGAATTGATAGTGATAATTAGAGCAGGATTATCTAAAAAATAAAATGTAGTTAAATATATATTAATGGTGTCTACATTTTATTTCTTAAGGCCTGCTGTATAAAACTAATCACCAGAAGGATCCCTCTCTCTTATATCTCTTAAGCACAGAGCCAGGGTGAGAGTGAAGAGAGTGCCTGACTGCTTTCATACCAACACTCCTGTGGTTGTCGGATAATCCAGCACAGCAACAGGGCACCAGATAGACTAAAGACTAATTCTTATCAGCCTCTTTCAACCAGAGGTGCAGGGTGCCCACAATCTGACAGCTGGCACATGCTTTTCAGCTGCTCAAAATACCAGACTATGGTAAAGTTGCAGTGATATAATGTCATTCAACTGAGACAGCTTTCCACACAGGTGTGCAGTATATGTAGATGTGAAGGTTGACATACCCCAGAAGTAAGTAAGTAAATACATCTATGTGATTTAGATCATTCGCGAAGTGAAGGGAGAGTATTGCATTGAAGTAATGATTTCAAATGTTTACAGAATGCACGCCAGTCAAACCAAGAGCTGTAGCCAGTTTGCAGCTTACTGTAGAAAGAGGCCGCAGTTAAACGAAATGATACAGTTATATACATAAGAGGTCCGTAAGGCAGTAATAATTTGCTGTTTCTCCTCCTTTGAACTCCATTTACCCGGAGCTGCATGACCAGCTCTGGAGGCTGGTGGAAGCAGCATCTTCCCCGTGACGTCACTGCAGCTGCATCAGCTGTGAACCCCGAGCTAGGGCTGCAGACGGGCTCTCCACACAACTCCAGCCAACAAACACATCTCTCTCTCCACCCCCCCACCCCCCCTTTCATCCTAAAGATGGCTACCGAGGGCTTGCAGGAGAACGAGACCCTGGCATCCCTGAAAAATGAGTCGGAGACGCTGAAGTCGAAGCTGGAAGAGGAGAGAGCCAAGCTGCACGATGTTGAACGTGAGTGCTGTGGATGAGAGCCGGGCCTCGAAACAGCGCAGCATCCAGCCGGGCGGCCGGAGCGGAGCGGAGCGGAGGGGGGGGTAGCCTTTTGCATTAAAATTGTAAAAAGCAAAAACACGACCTCTGTTGAGATAGACCGGTCGGATGTACTGTCAGACTAATGATACTCAGGACATGTATCAATTGATAACAAGGAGGTTATTCAGCCAGGAATAGCACGTTGCCTTCATTATTTATGAAATAAATTCAAATTGTTTGTAATGCATGTGTGTGGGCATACACATATACATATACACATATAGTATCTTCTTAATATTTCTATGAATCATTTTGCATTTTCATTTGTAGCAGGATGTACATTTATGTAGTGGTTACAATGTTGTACATTAGTATATATGCAAATGCTATGCAAAGATGCACAAGTAACATGTTTGTATTTAAATACAATGTCATAGCCTATTTGCGTTTGCTTATTGTGCATGAAAACCCACCAGCGTGCATCTTTATTGAATTGAAGCGGATTCGTGTGTAGTTTCCTAATCGCAAATGATGCGATGGGACAGAGGTGGAAAGCTGTCTGATATTTGTGTTTACACATGTCGAAATGTGCAGGGAAAAAAAGTCCGTAAAGGTTTTCACTAGCAATCATATTTCATATTCTTATCATTTCCTTTTTAATTTGCGAGACGTCAGTAATGATAATAATATAATAACCGTCACTGACAAATGCAAACTTAGACAAGATCCTCCATAGAGACAAGGTGCCCATGCTGGTTGTTAATGATGTGCCCTGTTTTGATTGCCAGTGCACCAGGTTGCTGACCGGGTCGAGGCCCTGGGTCAGTTTGTCATGAAGACCAGGCGGACCCTGAAGGGCCATGGAAACAAGGTGCTGTGCATGGACTGGTGCAAAGACAAGAGGAGGATTGTGAGCTCCTCGCAGGTAAGAACAAACGATTGGAGTTAGATTTTTATTTTATGTTTTGATCCACTGAATGAAATCTCTATATTCCAACAAATAATGTATTATATCATTATAAATCAAACAGTCTGGTTCAAAGGTTTTGCAACCAAATAACAAATCTCTCTATCCAAGGTCCTGACTACTTAGTGCTGAACCTAATTTAATCAATTTTAACTGCCTAGATCAGATATCTTACAGCTTATATTGCCTGAAAAGATGGACACCCATGCTAAACTGATCAAATGCTGTATTGCTTTGGGCTATTTTGGTGTACACATCAAACAGATTACAGGATCCATCATGATTTCCATGTAATTGTTTGAGGAATATCATATTTTGCTTTCAATTAAAATTCTTTATCCATTTTTATATTGGTGTTCAATTTTTTAAATTTTGATTTTGTGGAATTTTGAATTCATGAATGCAAAGTTTGTCGTGTCAGAAGCCAGATGTAACTGATATTCAGAAGCACCACAGTTCAACACGTTTGCTGTCCTATATGACACTGCTTTATTTGGCTAGTATTTACATGGTACATTCATTATTTACAAGCTGCTTAATTGTTCTGGGGACTATCTGAACTGTATGATTAGTTTAGTTGAATAAGGAATCATTGGCGCCTGAACGAAATTCAAAGTGCCAATACCGTCACAAGATTAAGAAGGCCCAGGCTTCCTGGCTCCCTGGCCTATCGACACATAAATAAATACAGCTATAGCAACGTTGGTGTTTTCTTTTTTTTCTGTAGTTTGGGATTTTTATGGTGTTTAAAAATACTGATCATTTGTATAATGAACTGCAATGGAGAAATAGTTGAACAGTAAGTTTCCTTCATTGCACAAACTTGGTCACTGAAGTACCAAGGTAACTTGATGCTAAACTGAAATGCTTTTGAATATAGCTTTTGACTTAAACTGCAATAGAAGTGCCCGTGCAGAATGTGGAAGGTGATTTGTTATGGGGAAGGGGAAATAACATGTGCTTCTGAATTATAAATGTTGTGTGAAAGCAATAGAGAAAACTTGTCACCTATAAACATAAGCATACAGTGACATTTCTTTAGTTGTATTCATTGTGTGATGTGAAAATAGGATTTCTAATCAGTGATTACATCTTGATTCATAACACATGTTGAAAGTAAAATATATCTATTCCAGCTTTCTAGGTCACATCTGTGCTTTATTAAATGTCAGTGTTTTTGTGTGGGCAGACTCCCAAGGTATTATTAATTTAAGCATGCCTAAAAAATAATTTCTTCAACATTGTAACCATGTAACCACTACATAAAAGATTGTATAGTTGCAATGTATTCACCTTGAAGCTGTAGAACATAATTTTTAATAATAAAGAAATGCTCTACTTTGGGATATTTGTGTTATTTAATTTATATTTTTGTCTGGGAATATTTGTGCAATATTATGTACGTTTGCGTTACATAAAAAATATGTTTTACAAAAATGTCACTCTTATAGGATGGAAAAGTGATCGTGTGGGATGCTTTCACAACCAACAAGGTAATGCAAATTGATTACATAAGTGTATTTGCTGTGTGCAGCAGTTTCTGAATTGAATTATTTAGTATATGTTTTTAAAAAAAATAAGAATAAACTGCTAAGAGATAAGAAATTGTTTATGAAGACTTCCATTAAATGACGCAGATCATTACATTTCCCAGGAGTTGCTACTCGGTATAACAGACTCAAATAGACCTCCATTAATTTTGGATGCAGTTTGAGCTTCTAAAAGAAAAGCACAACCCACAACAATTTAGCAAGTTTAAATTTCAGAACAGCGCTTCCCTCTAATGAACATCTTGTAGCTTTTTGTTTCAGTTTTAGATTAACAAGCTTTTAAGAAATTAAACCGCTTATATAGAATGTAATTCTGCCAGGAAGTCAAAGACAGCTTTGCCTTGAGGTTAAAAGCTGCTGTAAACCAGGCCAGTCCCTGTCTGAGAGACCGTGTTATATTACAGCACTGTGCTGGGGCGATTGTAACACTGAATATGACTTCAAAGCCATGGACACCTGCTCAGATGTGCAGTTTATTTTTAGTTGCTGTGAAGTGTAAATGTCTAAGGTGGACACGTGCCTTTTATATACCGTATTCTTGGACACCTGCTCCTTTCTTCCTTGTTTTGACCTTCAGTATTATTTGCTAATAATACCTTAAGGTAGAAGTTTGTCCAAGAGAATACTTCATATACTTGAGTCAGCTGCGTGATAAAGGAAACTATGGCAACAGAAACATGATCGAGGTGGAAAGTGTAAATATATATATTCTTAAAAAGTTTTGAATTTTTAATGGATGTGGTTTCTGTAATATTTATTATGGACCAGTACAGAGTTGACCTGACCCATCTTTAAGTGCCTTATGTGTAATAAATGCCAGTTAGCAGTTCATTGTAGAACGATGGATAAGTATCTGTGTTACTAGCAGCAAGAAGAGATACAGCTCTGACAAATACACAGAACATGAAGATAAAAACACGGAAAATATTCAGACATTAGTGAACCAACTGCTCTTACCTCCCTTTTCATGAGATATAAAACGTGATTGCAGCAATAAAACGTTGCCCCTTTTCTGGTGTGCGGCCAATTGCACCTCTATTGCTGTAATGCAGTTGTGAGAAACTCCCCCAAGTGGGCTGCTGTTACAATGTACTCTACTGTACAGACTGTCATCACTCTGTGGTTGCTGTTAAGCCATGTCTCAGTGTTTAGAAACTACAATGTTTTGAAAAGGGTTCTTGTGTCCCTGTTGATCGCAGCGTTTTATTTTTTCAGGAACATGCGGTCACCATGCCTTGCACCTGGGTGATGGCCTGTGCCTACGCCCCCTCCGGCTGTGCAATTGCCTGCGGGTACGTCACCTCTCCTTCCCCGTCCGGAGCGAGCACATATAGGGGTGACAGTCACTGGCCATTTCGGTGGCATTTCAGAACCGATACTCCAGTCCATAGTGACAGAAAACCCTTGAGTACGTTTAGGGGAAAGGCATTTTCCAAAGATGTCCACCACAGCCTTCACTGGCCGTCTGTCATCGAGAGACAGCTAAGCCCTACATAGCGAAAACGATCGCTGATCGTTGTTACCAGTTAATGCTTCCAGCAGGGAGGATTCTGGGAAGAGCATTTCTGATCATTGCAGGGTCTCAGATTTCTTAATAAAGTAACAGCAGAGTCCTGTGAGCCAGAAGCAGAGGTCATATTCTCTCTCTGTTTTGTAGTCCCTTAACCAAGCCAGCCACGCTGTTTATTTATCTATATATTATTTTATTTTTTGCAGAAGGAAAAGATATTGTGTGGAGACGTTCTGTTCTTGTTGACTGTTTTCAGTAGCCTTATTTCTCCTAACAGATCTGCTGTTTTTACTCATAAATAAATAAACAAATACATGTATTTATTTATTGTCCCCCTGCTGATCTCTCATCTCTGTTTAAAGTGACACGTTCAGCTCTGCTGCCTTACTAAGTGTTTGCAGCGTCTGTAGGGCTCAGCTCTCTATCTTACTGGCTACATGGTTCATTTCAGTTGTAACAGTAGCTGGTAAAGGCACGTCATCATGACACGAGAAGAGATTTTGTACGACTGAGCAGAGCAGCCTCTTGCGCTCCACAGCAGGAAATCAAGTTCAAACCAAAACAATGAGAAAACAATTCAGACGTTGTATTGTTTGAATGACCTCAATAATTTATGTATTTATTTATTTTGTGATGTTGTACATCAGTGAATAACACCTTTGTCTCTTTTTGGATTTAATTACAAGAATAGTTTGCATAAAATTGTAATAATGATTAGCATTCATCTATTAAAGCTGTTAAACCAACTTCATACACACATATCCCCCTCTGCCACAATACTCCCTGGACATTGTTTTGCAAAGCGGGCATGTGCACTAACACTCACTTTTATCATTTGCTTTTCCAGAGGATTGGACAACAAATGCTCCGTGTACCCATTGACCTTCGACAAGAATGAGAACATGGCAGCCAAGAAGAAGTCTGTGGCCATGCACACCAACTACCTGTCCGCCTGCAGCTTCACCAACTCTGACATGCAGGTAGAAGCTCAAGACGCATTGAGCAGGGCTGACACAAACCAGGATTACATTATGTGGCTGAAGGAGGAATTGCACAATTTATAACTTATACAGTTCTGTGCGAGTTTAGTAGCATTGAATTGAGAAATGACTGGGGGAAAAAATCATTATCGGAACAGTAAGCCAGGTGTGACCTTGAGGACAAATTAATCTCAAATGATACACTTTCACCTTGCAGCATTAACTTCATATCTATTTTTCATGTGTTTAGACTCCTGTGCAAAGATGTAGGCTACTGTACTCCATTCATATACCCAGATTTATTTTATGGCCGCCAGGCATCAATACAGTGAATGCAAAATGTGCTGGAGAAAGGTATTTTGTGCTCTTTAATAATTCACACTGATCAATGCTGCTCCTTTCAGCTGGCTCCTTAGCCACTTAGAACCTGTATCTATTTATAGGGTCTCAACCGCCCCTATCTGTAGGTTTTATCATCAGAGCAACTGCAATCATAGGTGACACTAATGTATATTTCAATATTAGGTGTTGCCAACAAGAGCACAAAAGATTTGAAGCGCAAATATATGTGTCCTTATCTGTAAATGATGTTGCTGGCAGGGCTGACACTTGCCTCATTGTTGTGGAATATGAATCAGCTTGAATCATGCAACCAAGCTGTGGGCGGATTCTGGGTTGATACCAAGCCAAAGTCGTCAAGTCAGCTGATAATTAAATACTTAGGGATTAAAACCATATAAAGAAGAAACAGGTTTTGAGGCTTGAAACACCCCCTTTTTAATAAGCCATTTCATTAAGTGGGAATATGTCATGTATAACTGCCATGCACCCTAACCTCCATACGGAAGATATCTACTCTGAGTTGAATCGATGTATCAAAAGAATTGTGCAAACTAGTCGTGGCTATAGCTGTACCATCAAATCTACTAACTAAGGAATATATTAATACTGATCAGATGACTGATAAACTGAACTTCTGTGCTCAGATGCTTTTTATCAATTTATTAATTAGGCCGTCCGCAATTGTTGAGAAACTCGGCTGAATTTCCTTGGCCCTGAAGAACACGACTTTACAGGCGGATGTAATTGAAGCGTATGCTCAGCAGGCCCTGAGGTTGCTGTGCAAGATCAGGATGGTGCAGCTTTAATCAGTGTCCTTGGCTGGGGGGCACTCCTGATTATCTTCCCTGTGACCGATGCGTACTCCTGCAGTAGCACGACATTGTTAATAACATCAGTAAATGGCTTCCTTCTGCACACCAATCCATTACATTGTGTCAGAAATATTGTCTTTGTAATCAGAACTGCAGATTTTTTTCTAAACCTATTAGCGTTTTGTGGGCCGTGAGATCCCTGAGGATAAATCGCTGCCGATTTCTCGTCGGCTGCACTAGAGCCGAGGATTTACAGGATCTAGCAGTTGCCATGACAACTGAATCTTGGAGGATGTACCAACAAACTGACTTGGAGGGGGAGGGTTTTATTGAATTACTGTAAGATGATTCCTAAGGTGCTACAAAAAATATATATTATCTGACACAGAGGAAGCATCTGCATATTCCTCTGACTTTCATAGGAAAAACTGATTGCATTGCTTTTTTTATGAGCGCTTTTATTTTTTACTGTCTTAACAAGGTCTTAAACAAATGCTCTCATTCGTCTTTATTATGTAGTTTATTGGCCTCCAGCTGTTTCACTGCTACCTTAAAGTGTTATTTTTCACTTGCAAGGCTTTTTTTTTTTTTAACCAATTCATTATTGCAGCTGTTCGTTATTTATTTTTAATAACGTAAAAAATAAGACAAGTGTAGGTGAGTAATGCTGCCAGTTGTATACAACTGTCTTTTGTACCCTTATAGCTATGTTAGCAATACTAGTGATGCAATGCAATACAGAAACCATAAAACCTCATAGAAACCTTTGGTTGCCCTAAGCATCATACGTCATGTGCATTCCTGGGGCTGTGGTGGAGTGAACACGCATCAGCCTCTAACAGGTTGTTGGTGTTTAACCAAGAAAAAAAAGGCGCAGGCAGACATTTACTAAATTTGGTAAGGTAACGGGGCTGAATGGAAAAGTTTCAGAGAGTTCAAAGCATGGACTTCCAGTAAATTTAGCAAAAGATTCCCCATATAGAGTTACACTGTGCTCAAGGCTGGTGGGCAGCACTGCAGTTACTCATTGTGGTCGTCAAAATGGATATTTGCTTTGAATTACATTTATGTATATATATTTTAATTATACAGGCCATTCACTTTCCCAGGGCCATTTCATTTCATACACTCTCTGCCTGGAATATTTCATTTCATGTCCTTCCAGTTTCCTGCAGCTAGTCACCATTGTGGGAAACCACTGGACCTGTTTTACATTGTTACCGAAGAGTAGATTGATTTATTGACTTCTCTTTATTACTGTTTTATGCACATAGCCATTTCTGAAACAAAATTGCTCCAAATGTGAGAAACAGTTAATGAAAAGATTAGCATTTCCATATGTACAATTCACAACTCATAGCACATATGGAAATAATTCGTATAACATATATAATACTAGGTTTTTGGCAGTTGCAAAATTTAGAAAAACACTTCTGTCTATATAAAGAAATTATTGCATGTCTGGATTTGTTTTATGAAATATACATTATGAAGAATTAGCTTCAGTGCTTCGGTGCTATTACTTGTTCCCACAGGAGGGCAGTGTCCATTCTCCTTTCAATTGAAAGGAATTCAATGAATAGTAATGTTCACTTCATTAGTTCAGTTCTTTTATGAAATTACAACAATAAAATATGTACTTTGTGGCTCAAATTTACATTTATAGGCTAATGTAATTTTGTTAACAAATGTATAATTCCTACAAAATATATATCTTACTCATCATATACTATACACTTCTTTCATCCCGATTTGCCCTGATCCTGAAAACACATTGCTTGCTAAATGGTCTTGGTAGGATCTTTGGAAAGATTCAAGAAAAGTTGTAACATTTCAAAATCAGTTTATCGTCTGTCTTTCAAATTCAAGGGCATGTTACCATATGTATAAATATGTATAATTAAATCATATCTGCTGACTTCATTGTGTAACACTGAAGACGTCTTGCAGTCTAGTGTACACTGTTCTGCAGCCCAGCTCACTCCTGTCCCTCTGTCTCCCTCAGATTTTGACAGCCAGTGGGGACGGCACGTGTGCTCTGTGGGACGTGGAGAGCGGACAGCTGCTGCAGAGCTTCCACGGCCATGCCGCAGATGTGCTCTGCCTGGACCTGGCGCCCTCTGAGACCGGGAACACCTTTGTGTCTGGGGTAAGAGCATCCCAACACACTGCGGGCTTCACACGAAGAGCAGGAGCCGTCCAGGCAAAAGGGCTGCACTCCTTTGTGCACTCCGAGATGTCTGTCTTGCAACATCAACACGCTACAGTGCTGTGTGTCTCCTGCATCCTCAGTTGTGTACAGTACTGTGGTTTGTTGATTACTGAGAGGGCGTTGTGAAGCAGCAGTTGTACTGTGTTCTGTCCTGCTGCAGGGCTGTGATAAGAAGGCCATGGTGTGGGACTTGCGCTCAGGACAGTGCATCCAGTCATTCGAGACACATGAGTCTGATATCAACAGTGTCAGGTGAGCGTCAAACCAGTTTTTGAAGGATCCAGCAATCTGCTGTACTTTTTGTGGATACAAGACCAACTGCTTGCGTGAACACCGTGCATCTGTCAACGCAGAATGGGGATGCAGTTAGTTTAGGGGTTTCTCTTTTTTTTTTGTTTAATGTAACAGAAGAAGAACTCTATTGTCCTGAAATAATCATGTCTGTAACTATATTCCTCATGTATCCTAAGCTGAAAGGGGGAAAACCTGTTTTTATTCCAAACTGATAATGATAATGATAAGTTCTTGTTTCTTCATTCTAGGTACTATCCCAGTGGAGATGCATTTGCCTCAGGTTCAGATGATGCTACTGTAAGTACTCTTTTACAGATAAAAATAAAGCAGAGGACAGTTGCATTTAATACAATAGTTTTCAGCCTGCAAAGAAGAGGGATTTGAATGAATGGGTAGTGTTGTGCTGCACCATGATAGTAAGAGTGAAATTATTTAAATTAACTGAAAGGTACCACACACAGTTGCAAATTAGGGGATTTAAATACTCCTGTGTTTTTTATAAAGTACGATTATTTTAAGCTCATGAAAGATGTGACATTTGTTTCCATACCATCACAGAAACATATAGGTAACCTAGAATTCTCCATCAGTAATCATTTACATTATAAATAAAGTCCAATTGATCCATTATTGCCAAAAATAAAATTGGAATTGACTGGGAATTCCGATTAGTTTGCGTTATCTTCTTCAAATGATGACACGCTTTTTAAATGACTTACAATTATCCTGACAAGGGAATTGTTACAAGAACAGGCAAAGAGCTAAGCTAGTAATTATTAATATATAACCTCATATGTGTCTGCTTTGATGATTCCCACAAATGTTCAACTGTTTTTATTTTCCTTTTAGTGCCGTCTTTATGACCTACGAGCTGACAGAGAAGTGGCTATTTACTCCAAAGAAAGTATAATTTTTGGAGCTTCGAGTGTTGACTTTTCACTCAGCGGTAAGGAGGGTGAACGGGTTTTGTGGGTTCTCTTCCAGCTGTGGAAGCAGGGGATTTCATACATTAGTACAACTGGTCTGTTTCCCAAGGAGTACCAGGTAGTAGTAGAACTTTTACATTGGATGTAATGCTAGTCAAATGCCCTCATACTCTGTATGTCCTATAGGAGGAAGTCTGTTCAGGGGGTTTGTCTCTGCTATGGCTGTTGGATCTGTGGAAGACTGACATGAGAATTAGATGACAAAATGATTGCTGCAGGTTTACAAATCCATAGTTAAAAATAGGCATAATTCTGACTTATTCAGTACATACACAAAAGGTAATTAAGGAATAGACAAATCTCACTGCACCAAGGGGAATTCAGCAGCTTTGATAGAGCTGAACTGAGCAATACATTAGAAAAAAGTATATATATATATATTCTCATTGTTTGTCTCAGTTCAGTATTCCCCTTTGACATGTTATGTGTGCATATATATAAACACAGACATATATCCATATTATATGTATTATATCCCTTTGAACTGTAGTATGAAAGGGATTTTTTTTACCATTGCAAAAGACTAAATAACTTAGAAAAACAGGTCCAAACAACAGTAAGCCCCAGTCCTGACAGAACAGGCTTTGAGCACTTCTGAAGAGGGCTTATTTGTCTGTGTGATTAGAAGTCAAAACTGTCTGATAGATGCAGCACTTGTTACAAAGTACATTCCTCTGGGTTAGATTAGGTATGCAGTCTGCTGTAAGTGGCATCATTTTCAAATAGCTGACTTGATAAGACCTTTTGGTGCTGTGGCATTTGTTTTCAAAATTAGAACATTTGTATTTCTCTGTTGATTCTCATTGTTTATGGTACTTTTCCAACTTGGATATTGTTAAACGGACTCTTTCCAAACAGCTAGTGCAACAGTATTGTAATCCATAAAACCAATGAGGCCTTTTAATTTCTTGAAAGGAGATTATCTGTGTGTTTCAGAGTTGTTTAAAAAGTTACATTGAAAATACTTTGTTTTGTTAAGGAAGTCTAAAGTCCAAGGAAGAGCTTGTGTCAAGAAGGAATTGTCATGAATTGTCAAGCCATGTCAAATGAATGCATTTAGTTTGCTGGACAGTACACACTACAATTCATAGGCAAACTGATAAAAAGCCAATATATATTAAAATGGAAATGGTTGTATTCTGTAAGTAAAAAACACAGCCTGGATTAAACCCACTGCCAATTGCAAATTCCAAACCCAATCTAGAATAGTTTGATTTCAAAGGGTAAACTCAACAATCGTCAGGAAGAAATCGTCATCAACTGGCGTGTGTGGAATTTGGGGTTGGTTGGTGACTCAGTTTAGATTTAATCTGGGCCTATATTAATAACCTGTCTAGCAACAACTATTTTGCATTCGAGTTTCATGTTTACATTTTTTTTTTATGTTTACATGTAGCTACCTGCAGGTACATGCAGTTCTTTCTTCCTTTGTTTAATAGTAAAATATATAGTTATTTTAATTTATGTGAGCCTTATCATTGGTCTCAGATAAAACTTTACAGTATATAGTATATTTAGTAGTATATGTGATGTGGCATTTAAGGAAGAGGGAGAGAACTAGACAACATGCATATACCTTTTATCACCAAGTCATATAACATTCAGATGCCAGTTAGTTGGAGCAATCTTTTAACTTTCCATAATTTCCTTTAAAAAAAAGTTCCATGACATTTGGTGCTTCTGTTTTTATTTGCATTAAATACTTAAAGACATTCAGATATATACATTCAATAACATGAATGCTTCATTGGCTTTACTAAAGGTCATTGGAGATGGGGTCGGGGGTTTAAATTCATAACATTAGCTTCCGTAAGTGCCTTAAAGTTTAAAGGTTTTTTAAAGAAAGAATGATTCAATTCATTATGTGTGTGTGTCCTAACCTTTGATTCTGAGCCAACTATGTATGGCATTCTACAGATCAGGCCTCCTCATTTTGGTTTGTTGTGCTCCTATTCCCTGTGCCTAGGCCGCCTGCTGTTTGCTGGATACAATGATTACACTATCAATGTTTGGGATGTGCTGAAGGGGACCAGGGTCTCCATTCTGTTTGGCCACGAGAATCGAGTCAGCACTCTGCGAGTTTCCCCGGATGGCACAGCGTTCTGCTCTGGGTCATGGGACCATACTTTGAGAGTAAGGGGGTTTCCAAGTTAATTTATAAGTGAGCTAAGCAACTCCTGGGAACTCTATTCGATAATAAAATATAAATTATAACCATTCCATAGTAGAAGAATAAGCAACTATCCTATTTGCCTTGATTCCAGATGATAATAATGCTGCTTTATGTAAATTGTGCTTTTTATATTTCATTTTCTTTTACAGCATTTAGAGAAGTGGAAATATATTGCAATTTCATGGTAAAATATAGCTGCTGTTTTGTTGTCATTTTGCTGTCATGAGAAATGACAATTTCTTCTGTTATATTTATATTTATGTAAATGTCTTTTTTATTTATTTCCAGATCTGGGCCTAAGCTATTTTTTGAGGATTCGCCATGAATGAGAATCTGGACCCCTTGAATTCCACATTAGTCAGAATCACGCTTACTCTACAGGCGTCTCTCACCTCACCTGCATTTTTTCTATTTGGAATGTCTGAAATGTTTCTTTGGTAGGAAGTGTACTTTGTAGGAATGTAATATACAAGCAGAGATGATCTAACCCTTTATGTACATACCTGATAATGAAGGTAAACCAATAAATAGGTTAAAGTATACTTTCCCTTGCCAGACCACTTCCTTCTGTCACTTGGCAAGATTGGAGTGCATCTCTTATACAGTGTGTATCCATGTCTGAATTCAAGGACCTCTCTCTACCTTCAACATTAAATGTCAACGATTGTAATGCTGTCAATCCAATCTATTTAGCTGTAATCTGAAAACATGGTCAGAACTAAGAATGTGTGAAATTTTGACACCTGGAAATTGTGCTGGTGAGGTCACCTGACTGAATGGTTATTTTGTTTATATTGCAGATAACCGTATGCACAAGAAAAGCCAGGATTACAGTGCTGTATAAAGTACTGATCTTTTTAACTGTTCTGTTATCACAACTTGACTGTTACTGGTGCTTTGTGCCCTTAAACCTGTATTGCTTTTTGTAGTCAAAAGCAGAAATTGAACAATAATCTATAGATACTGCAGGCAATTATATTAATATATATATATATATATATATATATATGTTTTCTTTAGACTTATAAACATCCAAACCATATCACATTTGTAACGTGCAGCTGTTCCCAGGTATCCTGCATCATCTCTTTCATACAATTATTGTTTTTAAAGAATATTTATGAGCATGTGACACTCAGCGATTTCTAGATGTCATGGAATGCAGTCATGTTTGTTTTAATTATAATTCTCGCACTACAGGGTGATCAGATCCTCTTGATTTATTATTTTAATGGTCAGAAGGCACCTTTATGTCCTGTTTGTATAACTTGACATAGGAAGCATTTCAAACTGTTCAGGTACATGAAAACAAATAGGGTTAAGTCTGCAAAGCTGTAATAAGGGCTTTTCTGAAGAGGCTCCATATGCAGCCCAATTTAAAGGGAGATCTTTCATTACTTTAATTTAGGCCTGTTTGTACTTCATTTAATTTAGGTTTAGGCTATTATATTAGGAGTTGTCTTGCACTGTTGGAAAGGAGAAAGAAGAAAATCTTCCAGGGTGAGTGTTATTCCTTTAAGACCCTTGTCAGTTATTTCGGAGAAACTCTGGTATTGTTTGGAGGAACAGGGATAATGCTATTGCTGTACATGCATAGTGTGTTAAGGTGCAAGACAAGTTTTTAACCCTTATTATTATGCAGTAGATAATTGCAAAGTAAGTCATGGCAGTTTTTGATTTTTGGGGGGTTACATGGGGGGGACATTAATTTCAATTAATTGTGAGGTGTATCTAGTTTCAATTATTTCAGTTAATGACATGAAGGTCAATAAAATCGCTGAAAAGATCAGAGTACTGGCTGGCTGAATCTATATATAGTTCACTGCAGTATATTTTCCCCTGTGAAAAGTGGGATCTTACAGACTCACATGTTGAAAGGGACAGTTCATGTTAATTTTGTTTAAATTGAAAGTATTGGGATGCGTGTTTTAATTGTGTAACGGAGAGAGCAAATGGAGATCAATACTGCATTCTTTAATTCTAATGGAGTGGAAACAATGCACCATCTTCTCTTTTCCTTCCAGCAAACCAAGCTTCTAAAGAGCAAGACACTACCAAGTTACAGGAAAGTTATGGCTTCGTGTTTGCACTTGTAGTTGTCTTGTACTCTGTAGGTGTGATGTAGCAGCATGCTATATGAAGGTATAGAACCCTCTGTTAGGAGAACTGCTAACAGCAATCCTGGCTCAAGTCTCTAAGCACATGGTCTCTAGATCAGCAATTACCTGTAGGCTTGACCATTGCTATCATTAAAGTGAAGAGGTTAGGAAACAATTTGCAGGCTCTCAGAAACCTAAGATTCACGACCTACCCTCATGAGAGCCTTTTTTGGGAGGCCCGCAATATAGTTTCAACCCACCCAGGTTTCAGTAACCCTTGTTCTTGCCTGCTACAGACTTCAGATGTTGCTTGAGATGTATGAGTGATCAGGTTTGCCTAGTACTGGATGCACTATAAACCTAGGATACTGTATTCTCAGTCTGTAAAATGTGCAATAGGATGTAGTTAACCTGTAAAAGCACTTACAGTATTGCTATATTTACTGTACTATGTCCTAGTTTTCTGTAATAGTTTTGTGTATATATTTAACCGGTACACTGCTGGGACTGTTGTACACTCACCTTCACCCAAGTATAATAAATAGTATTTTAAAAAATTGTTAAATCATTGTCTGTTTTTACTCTACAGTATAGTTTGAAATTCTTCAGAAAGAAAGTCTTAATTCATCTTAATCTTAATTTAATTAATCTTAATTTAAAGTCTTAAAACCACATTGGTAGTCTGGATTGCATAGTTTCATCACATAATAAATAATTAAACTGACTAAATAATTAATTTAATAATTTAATTACTAATGGGGTTGCTTGTGTGATGATGCAAGTTGTTTTAGGAATTGCTGTATGAAAGTCCTGCAGTTAACACAAAAAGGAAGAATGACAAAAAATGAAAAGAAATCCAACTAAATGAAAATAACTATGACAGTGTTGAAATTTCATAGGTATTCAAAATATAGATTAATCTACTGCCTGATGGATTATGGAGTTATTTAATGTTAAAGGTAATTTTTCCAAGAATTTAGATTTTCAAGCATGGGCACAGCAACACAGTTACATGAAATGATTAATAGAACTTAGGATGAAGAGGGATTTCATCATGATTAGGGTTTATCGTTTTACTAGAACAGTTGTCAGAGGATTTTCTCCTCTTTTTTTATTGAGAAGAGGAACAAAAGATGTACACATCTGATTCCAGACAGACGAGACGTAATCTCTTATCATTTGCTTGACGACAATGTCCAAAAACAAAAGGACAATACAACAGCGCAGATGGGGCCCATTTTAGGGCGATGCTTTGGCCACATGGCCACAATAAGCATCATATTCAACTTTATCTAGATCAAGACTAGCTCTGTTGTACTCTGACACATTTATTTTTTAGAAACTGGTTTGAACAATGTAATGTCTGTGCAAAAGAATGAGCATCATAGAAATTACACAAATACTGTAGACTGCCCCTTGATCATCCTCTTGTCACCAAAATAGGTATGGTGGGCCTTATTCATTAAACATCCAAGTCCACTTGTTAAACAGTTAATCGGCCATTTGTTCCTGCTTTTAATTAACCTGTTTCTCCCATATTTGATGCACAATACTTAAGCAAGGCTTGGTGTTCAGAGTCCTCAGTTTATTTATGTTCTCCAACAGACTGTATCTTAGCTACAGGTAAGTCTCTGGAGAGACACTGTGGGGAATTTTCCTGGAGAGTACAGTGGATTTAGCAGAATATTTTTATCATATTGCTTTTGAAGACATTCTGTTAAATGAGGTGTTTTCAAATTGTTCTGCTCAGAAGACAAAAAGCAATCTGTAGCTTCGAGTGACCGCTTCAAAAAAGTCCTTGCAATATCATAATTGTGATGTCAGGTATAAGCATTAAGGAATGACTCTTTTCTGCTGCAAAGGTGCCAACTCACGGTGACATTGTTTATTTTGCGTAAACTCTCCCCAGGCTTTCTGTTGCCCTTCAAACAATTGAGGACTCACAGCAGCTCCCCGGTTCTCTAGCTTAAGAACTAATGGCTTTAATAAAGGCTTTTTTCCATCATTTTTTAAAGCAAAACACCAGAATGAACTTGCTGAGCTGACTGTTTTGGAAAATACAGGTTTGTGCCTGTCCACAAATCAGTACTTTCTGTTTGGATGGTCAGTGTGTCATCTGGAAAGCATGTAGGAATGACAGGAGAGGAATTCAAAGGTTAGTTTTACATTATGGACTCACAATGCTAGGACATGTTAAAAACACTTTTTTTGCTTGCTATATTTATAAATATTGTATTGAAATTTAGCATCTGTTTGCTTCCAGGTTTATTTATCTTAATCTCAGACAAGACAGTATAGTTGTTTACTTGTCTACAACTCAGACTACCATTGTTACTTTGATTATATTCAACCAGAGCCATTATTCTTATAAATTTGTTGTGATTACTATATTCCTCTGACTTTGTATAGCCCCTGGGTGATTAGATCATGCTTTTGTTGTTTAGAAGGTACAAAGACAATGCTGAAAAAAGCTGTTTATGTTCAAACATGAATACAATATTTCCCCAGTTGTATTAAAAACAGCAAATAGATTTGTATTAAACCCATGTCTGATAAGATTTGATGTGAATCTGGATTCTTCACCCAATTCTGCCTCTAATGATTGGTAAAGTTTCTAAACAGATGAATCTCTAGTTGTATACATCTGTTACTAAATAAATGTATTTAACCTAGGTCATGTATCCAAGCCAAACTAGAGGTTTCTAAATTATCTGCAGTTTTCAGATTCTTGTCAAGCCATTCATGTTAAGTAAGCATTTTCAGAGGAAATAAAAATATTTATAAAATACACCCCCCAGGGAATGGAAAGGATCCCATTTAAAAGGTTTGTGCAAAGTTCACACACAAAAAATAAGCATTTTAGGTTCACAGTACACTATCATTGAAAACATATTTGTGGAAGGTGTTTAGGTTTCACAGCAATCTATTCTAGCACTGTGGCTCCTGTTCATTGGAGTCAGTGGGTCGGAGACTGAAACTTAAATAACCCTGAAGTGTTAAAAGATTTAGAGAGTCACGTCAACTGGACTGAAGTTTGCAAATTCATTATTTTCTCCTGTGCTGTCACGTTTCCCACTGTGTGTGCTTTCCTGCATGTTTTTAGTTGTTTATTGATGTTGCTGTGCTTCTGCATTCACTGTTGCTTCCATGACATATAATACCCTGCCTGCCATTAAAATAATGTAACATTATTTTCTCATTTGTAGTTAAACTTTTTTTATATAAGAAACTTTTAAACCTCCAAATTGTCAGTGAATACAGGGATAACAACACTAAATAACACTAATAGGAATCCAGAGAGGACAAGTGCAAGTTAATTTTTAATTTCAAACACCTACCAAAAAGATAATAACGGAGCCATATATTATTCAAGAGACATTATGATTCTTCCTCCAAATGATTAATCTCCGTGGTTGATCCCAGCAGTGTCCTGAATATTAATCTCCTGAAGTCTCCAGGCCAATCCTGGAGGGTTGGCATCCATGGCAACTATGGTTGTGTGTTAATAATGACCACCATTAACACATGGGAATGTAAATTATTACAGCTAAAATTAAAAGGCATAGTGGTGGTAACCAGCTCACCTCTACACAATGACATTGTTTTGGCACAGGTGCTTGGAGTATGCAATATAAAATGTTAATATAAAGTTGCATTAAAAATGTGTATGTATAAATATATAAGTTTTGATTAATAAGCTTTCATGTTGTATTGATATAATATAAGCAGAAATACGCAGAGGTCCCTTTAATTAAGGAGGAGCCTGACTTAAAAAAAAAAAGAAAAAGAAAAAGTAGAAGAGAGCAGAACAGGAAGTGACGGCCTCGGCCCTCCTTTTCGCCAGCTTCACAGGAGAGTGGACTGATACCGCTGGGAGGGTAAGATTTGGATTTTTCTTTAACCACGGATTATAAAAATCAGACTAAATGTAAAATAATTGGATAGGACATATTGGCCTACATTGATAAACTACATTTTGGTGAGAGCAGCTGTGGAGTGAGAGAGTTGAGGCTCTTCCTCTGTGTGCCTTCCTTTGTGCGGCGCTCTCTTCATTGACACATTTACTGGAAACAGACGGTTTGTTGAAGGTTCGTTTAAGGGGTGTTTACTATATATATACACCCTATATATTATATAAAATATAATATACACAACACGCATGACTTTTTTTCGGTGATACTAGAATTTTTCATATCACTCTATCAACTACAATATATTTAGCAGTATGACTCAGTGTGCTTTCAATATTGCTGTACTACTGTATTGAGCAACTCTGAATTCCTGTGGCTTTTCATTCATTTTCTCTATGAACCAGTAGAGATCAGTATAAATAAGGTTTTTGAACCCATATTTAATGGGATTTCACTTTTTGAGCTTAGCTAAAGGGTGACAGCGGAGAAAAGGCTTTTGTTTTAAAGGGTTCATTTATTTATTTACCCGTATTTCCGCTTTTTAAAACAAGCGAGACCGCTAACGGAACAGAAAGAGTAGGATTACAAAAAAATGTCTGTTGCAGGAATGAAATGGTCATCTTGCGTTGCTTTCAATGTCTTGCTGTAGAAAATGTCCTGTTGGTTGAGAGAAGAGACCTTGTCCTTGGCTCGGGATTACATCGAGCACAGCCTGGGGCTCCAGCGGACACCTCCCAGCGAGACGGCCAAGGCTATGCGGTGCCTGGGCAAGGAGATGGAGAAGCAGCATCAGTCCAAGTTCAACTCTCTCCTGCACACTTTTATCACCACCTGCGGACCCGAGCCCAGCCTCAGCTTGAGGAAAGTCATGGAAGAAATGGTTGGAGATGGTAAATTAAACTGGGGAAGGGTTGTGTCTCTCTTCACCTTCACAGGAGTGTTGGCAAAGGAACTCTACAGCCAAGGAGAAAGCATGGACTGTTGTACAAAACTGGCCGAAACCATTGCCGACTACCTTGGCTCTGAAAAACGAGAATGGCTGATGCAGAATGAAGGCTGGGTAAGTTACTCCTATTTCTCCTTTGACTGGCTGGTTGGATGTATTTAAATTCTGTTCATTACCCCTTGGAGTTAATTCACAAGTCTGACTTCCTCTTTTCGGTTATGCCCTTATTTTCTCACAATGAATGTAATTGAAGCGCATGAATGGTGAATCGACTATTTGTTTACTTTGGGATGTGTGCAGCATCTTAGGTTTCACCTTGACCTCCCTAGAGTACTTGGTTACAGTCTTTAACTTCGGTGTTGCAGCATTTTGAGATGGGAAATGCTTCCCCCGCCATTGTGACATTCCTGTTCAGTTAGTGTACTTTGTTGCATCAGATATTCAGCAGTATCAGTTATAATATCAGAGTTTAACAGCAGGGAAATCACTGAGGGAGGGAGGGAGGGAGGAAGGAAGGAAGGAAGAGAAAAAAAGTCTTCATCATGATCTCCAGACTAAACATGCTGCATTTTTGAGGTTTGCTTGCAATGCCGAAATTGGAGAGTGCTGGTGAACAGTGGCATTTGTGGAATGCGTTTTGGACTTTGTCATAACGGATATGTAGATTTTAACACTTCAGTTTACTTTGCCAATAGCATAATGGAGAGGAACAGTGTTCTAAGGGACCTTCACACACTAGGTATACTAGTCCTGCGGAAGTTTGTGATATGCAAATATGCATATAAAAAGAAGTTGTGCATCATAATAAAAGCAAGGGCCAATCAATTGAGAACATGGTTGTTTTGGCAATAGTGAGTGGCATAAGCTCTTTGGTAAACGAGGTCTGGTATTATGCCGATTGTCTTGATCTTGCTGGAGTTCTTGCCCACTCTCTAAATTTAAGGTTAACTAATGGCTTCTGATGTAGCAGCAGACACCTGCCAGACAGCCCTACTTTTAATAAGTCAACCCTTTTCATCTTCCTGAATACTGTTTGCTAGTAATGCTTATTTTACACAACATCTCTACTTGCTCTGTAGGGCATTGGTTGTGTACTGTGCCACAGGAGTTCCAAACCCTGCAGGCTAGGACAAGCAATGTATTTGACCAATTAAACATCTGTGGACTTAAACTAACCAATTTCACCCTTTTTAATGGTATTTTATAGAAAAATATGAAGTGGATTAAAATGTTTTTTCTTAAAGCATATCCAAAGTACACAAATTATTACATAAATGGAGCAATGACTTGTATCTGATTCACAGTTACAGAATCAATATATGATCTGCAGGGCTATTACTCGTGACATGGAAATAAATGACTAGTATTCATCTGGTAGGGGAAAGGTCACAGTCCTAAAACAAATTCTGTCCACAACCAGTTATACATGCACACAGAAAATGTGGACAGTATTTTTTTGCTTGTCTCAACTTGTTCAGATTTTTTTAATTTATTTTTTTAAGTTTGCTAAAATCCGTGTCTTGTCTTGTGACTATCGGGGCTTTTTTTCTCCTTTCATTTTATAAAAAGGTCTCTAATCAGCAGTGTTTCTTGCAGCTGTAGGGTTCTGCAAGGGAGGACAGCTGATGGGATGAATGAAGCATAACTCTGACTTAGGAAGTTTCATATTAACTGTTGTTTGATTTGGTTCAAGCATAATAGTTCCGGAAGGAATAAAGAGAAGTTATTGACACAGACATCTGGCAATCGAAGGGCAAATACTACCAGCTGCCCTTTTTAACCAGTACAACATGCTATAGTCAATGGGCAGCTGCGGAATGGTCTGGTAGTGAATTTGTAGTGAGTGCACACTTCTATTTTCACAAATGGGACTTATAGAAAATGCTTCATGCTTTTTCTCCTATGTGCTTCATATAATACACACACAGTGCTTATAGAAAGTCTATGCACCCTGTAACTTTTTTGACTTTTGTCAGTGGTTCAGAGTTTCATGCATATATATATTTTTTTTCTCTCACTTATCTACACACCATATTGTTAAGGGGAAAAGGTATATTAAATGTAATTGTATATGTCTCCATGCCCCCCTGAGTAAATACTTGGTGAAAGCACCTTTGGCAGTGAGTCTGTTAGGGAGTGTTGATGGACACTTGACAGTGTTGTAAGATGGCACCACTCAAGGATATTTACCTTTTTGTTTCTTAGCCACTCCAGTGAAGTTTTGGCTGTGTGCTGTGGGTCATGCTGGAAAGTGAATGGGTAGCAGGTTTTCCTGAAGGACCTTTTTTATACTTTGATCCATTAATTTTCCCTTCTAAGTGCCAGTCCCTGCCAATGAGAAACATCCCCATAACATGATTCTGCCACCACCATGTTTAACATTAGGGTTGGCATTCTTTGGGTGATGCAATGATATGGGTTTGCAACAACATTTTAGTTTTGTCAGACCTCAAAACGTTTTGCCACATTGATACAGAATCTCGAGTGTTTTATCGGGCTTTCTTGAGTCATGGCCACGCTACCATATAGGCCAGATTTGTGGAGAACTTGGGATATTAGTCGCATGCATACTTTGACCAGTCTTGCCAGTTTTACAAGAGCTACAGGCTTTTATGGCCATTTGCCTTTTGGTAGGCTTTCTGATCATACAACATGAATGTCACTCATTTTGTTTGCAGTTGCCCTTTTTAAATGTGTTAGTTGCTCAATATTAGGGGTCTGGGGTGCAATACACTGAATTTTGTCTAATGTGAAACTGGTATAGAATCCAGAGTTGGGAACACTGACACCAGGTGTCTCACTTAAACATATGGTTATAGGGGTTCTTTAGCTAGCAGTGTGTTTTGGTACTGATTAGTTTTGATCGCTGCGCAGATGCATCGACATATCAAAGGTGGCAAGTGTCCGTCTTCTCGGTCAAAGCAATCGCAACAGAGAAGACGTTGGAATGGATTGCTTTTTCTTGACCACTGGTCATATCAGGGCTGGGAAATCTTTCACAAGGGAAATAGGTCATTAATGGGTCAAAACTGCAATCTGCATTCACCATTTGTTTTGTCTTTGTACAGGAAGGGTTCTGCAAGTTTTTCCAATCCGCAAAGGAGGTGAACCAGGAATCGACAATGAAGACGGCGCTGTTTGCAGCTGCTGGGGTGGGCATCGCTGGGATTACATTTCTCCTTGTGCGTTAGATTTCAGCCCCTTTTGTGTTTTTGTTTGTTTTATTATTTTAGGGTAAACTCAAGAATTTTTATATCCTTGGTTTTATTATTGCCTCCCTCATGCAAAGCGCCATAAATCCTGTGAGTTTGTCTAGTAATTGTTTTAATAACTGGCATGTGGAGAGCATGTCTGAAAGATGGTAGATCCACAGTGTTGCAACGGCCTGAATGAAGACCAACCCTGTAAAAGAAAAATCAGATACATTCATTATAGTTTGCGATTGCCATCATTTAAAACTCACAGTATTCTGTGCACAGACAATTATAGTTTCACATTTAGTGTTTAGTAGTAGTTTCCATATCTTTCCAGGGAAAACTTTTACATTTTAATGTTTCACTTTTAACGCACACTATTTTTCACAATAATTACACACAAAATAAGACATTAAAATCCCTGCAATTTGCACCATAGAAAATAAATGTCCATCTATTTTTTCTTTTGTTTTACATATAGACTGTTTTCTCTCATTTTAAAATAATACTGTAATAATGCATGGATGTCCAAAATCCCATTCATGTTGTGGAATTCACTTATTTTAAGTGATGGGAAATAATATATATATATATAATTATATATTTATATGAAAATAAAAAAATATAAAGAAGTTCATCTGTTTTTTCCTTTTCTGTTCACTGTCTTACAATCCAAGAATCTTGACAGAAAATCTTGGTTTAATGTGGATATTTTGTAAATGGTGCTTAATTTGGTGAAATCCTGCTTTAGATTTCCTGTCCGGCAGCACTGATTATGTTGACTTATACTGGTTATTTACAAGAATATTTGTCTGGGAATATAAAATAGTATACACATTTTTCTGCACATTGAGATCAATGAAAATCACTTAAAACCCAACAGTGACCCTTATTGTTTTTTTTCTTTTTTTTTTTTTTTTTTTTTTTTTTTTAAAATAAGTTCAATAATGGATACTGCCTGGTCAATGTTTTAATCATTGGTCATTTTAATATCCCCTT
Source organism: Amia ocellicauda (assembly GCF_036373705.1). Taxonomy (NCBI): domain Eukaryota; kingdom Metazoa; phylum Chordata; class Actinopteri; order Amiiformes; family Amiidae; genus Amia; species Amia ocellicauda. Next base: position 21,781,164 of record NC_089853.1, read on the forward strand.
CTATTGTACAAGTCTATTTATTTATGAAAGAATACATATCATGTATTTTCTTCTAAATAAATTTTTTTTTAAGAATATTAACTGGTAGGCACCATTGTTGAATCTTTTTAAATCCTTCTGTGTGGCCTTTATGCATTGTACATTTCTCTTCAATACAGCATATACAAAATATCTTCTACAAATATAAGGGTGACTAACTGAAAGACAAAATCAATCCTATAACCTTAACTACTGGCTGAATTGACATTATGTAACACAGTGGGGCTAGTCTCTGCATGTTGGCCATGAAGCTGCTAGTCACTGCTGAAGAATGCTGTGCAACGTGTATTATTATGAATTTAGGAGGGTTAGGTCAAATTCCACCCCTTATCTAATTAAAAAAAAAAAAAAAAAAAAAAGTTCTATGTAGACCTCCCAGTGCAGAGAGAGCTCCAGTGGGTTTATAATTAGATTGCAGGCCTGATCTTGAGCCCAGGCTCATGTCTTGATGATGATGATAATTTACCTGTTTTGAATGTTTTGCTTCTGTTTCTTTATGTTGCTGATGGGTCATCAGCAGTGTATTTGGTCTTTTCAAATCCCTTTTCTTCCCTGTCCATTTTATACATAATATTCCTAATATCATAAACTTTTGGATTAGCTTTTCTGTTTTTCTATGTTTACTTCAAAACAGGGCTGTTGACAATGAGGTTAGGCTGTGCCTGTGGTTATATTATCTGAAGGTGAGGCAGGAAAGAATGCTTGGTGAGAGTGTCCAGTAGGGAGATGACAGGTGTACACTCAAGTAATGTAGACAAGTAGAAGCCTCCTAAAGGGGCCTGACCCTTTGACATTGGCAACACAGTCACTTATGCAGCGAGGAGACAAGAGTTCAAAGATTTGTTGGTTCAATTTCTTCAAGGCACAGATAGGAAATTTAGCACAGTTAACACAACGTCAGATCACATGAAGAGCAAGAAGACTTTTTTTTTTTTTTTTCTGTGGGAATACTAGTCATGTGATAGATTTCAAAACCATAACCACAAGACCCCTGGATATAGTGCTGTAATGCATTTTTTCCCTCTCAAAGCAAGCACTGAGTCTGTCACACTGATGTGAATAATACACATACATGTGACTGCTCACACAGAGCTGGACAAATAGAATACATATAATTATATATATTTACCCCCTTAAAGTTTCTATTTGTACACAAGTAATTAGTTTTTGACCGTAATTATTTTTTCCGTAATATTATAACTTGGTTGCTAAAACAGTTGTACCAATTGATGTTCTTATTTCATTCTTCATTGTTTTTGTTTTTTAAACTCCCCTCTGTAAACATTTGTGGAAGGAAAACGTTGCACTAAAGTATATATTCAGACATAATTGTAGTTTTCTGAAATTGATAATGATTGATTTAAGTATGGGAGAGTGTAAACTAAGTGCTAAACCGCATATTGTTTTCATGATGTAGACTAGACTGGTTTCTCCAAAATATGCTTTTAAACAGTTATTCAGGTGTTTGTGAATAAACATTGAGTCAGAATATTGGTGCTACAATAACAAAATTAGTCAGCATAGTAAGTTATGTTTAACTAGACGATATATTTTTCTTCCTAATATCATTAATGAACAGTAGAGACTTAGAACAAAGCATATGTCTGTAAACTGCAAATTGACCAACTGGTACAAAGTAATTTTGTAACTAAATGTTCTGTTTTGTTAATACTGTTACAGTCTGTTTCCACTTAAGGACACATGGCTGCTACAGATTACTGTGACTGAAATCTAATATTGATAAATGGAGGAATGAGTACATGTATGGGGTTATAAAAGGGCCATAGAGGACACTATGTTTCTAATTGATACTGCCCATGATTATATCAACTCTTGAAAAGGTGAGTTGGAATTTCCTTTCCCCATGGCTATGATCTCTGTACTTTTTTCAGGCTGGCATTAACCATTTAAGACTTAATTGTACAAAATAATACAGAGTGCACAGTATTTCTGAACAACTCGGCATCAGTTAAGGAAGAACAATAGAATTTCTGTGGATGGGATAATGAGAAAATTACAGAAGCTTCTAAACACCAAGTCAAATGGCCAAAAATAGTGGGAAGGTATTTGATGAGAATGCTTTCTTTTGTTTTGTATCACAAATGGGCCACTGTCATCTCAAGTGAGGTCATTTAAGTGGGCTCTGTGTGTGTGGAGGCGAATGCTTTGTTCTCAGTTGTCAGTGCTGGGTAAAGCATCCCAAAACACATGGACTGTGGAAAACCGATTCAACATCATAGTCATGAGTGGCTGCAGTGTCATGAGTTTCATAAGCAGAACATCACAAAATATTATGAAGAAGAGCTGTATGTGCTTTGGTCACCTTGGGGGAGAGGCATAAAATGTAGTATTTTCATTATTAGAATTCAAAGTGATGTTTTCAAGTGCTTTAGTTTAATAGTATGTGGTTTATTTTGAATGTGGAAATGAGTACCATGTTTTTTTTTTTACTATATCATAGTTTATGTAGGTTGTTTTTCTGTAAACAGTGGTTGTCTGTGGAGTCACATGAAGGCTTGTGACAGCATACATATCCAACCGATGTTTATTTCCCTCCAACAACACTCCTGGACCTGGAATTCAGGTTGTACTGAACGTAGACAGTTGATAATTTGAATATATATGGTTCCTGTTTGGCATTTAAAAATATTTTTTTTCTTTATAAATTCCCTTTGATAACATGCTTCTTCTCATGGCAGGTGTTGCAATATATACTGTTGTTCAAAAGTTTGGGGTCACTTAGAAATTTCCTTGTTTTCCATGAAAACATACATGAAATGAGTTTGAATAGGAAATATAGCAAAATGAATAGCAAATATATTCATTGACAAGGTTAGAAATAATGATTTTTTATTGAAATAATAATTGTGTCCTTCAGACTTTGCTTTCATCAAAGAATCCTCCGTTTGCAGCAATTACAGCCTTGCAGACCTTTGGCATTCTAGATGTCGGTTTGTTGAGGTCATCTGAAGAGATTTCACCCCATGCTTCCTGAAGCACCTCCCACAAGTTGGATTGGCTTGATGGGCACTTCTTACATACCATATGGTCAAGCTGCTCCCACAATAGCTCAATAGGGTTGAGATCCGGTGACTGTGCTGGCCACTCCATTATAGACAGAATACCAGCTGACTGCTTCTTCCCTAAATAGTTCTTACATAGTTTGGAGCTGTGCTTTGGGTCATTGTCGGAGGAAATTAGCTCCAATCAAGCGCTGTCCACAGGGTATGGCATGGCATTGCAAAATGGAGTGATAGCCATCCTTCTTCAAGATCCCTTTTGCCCTGTACAAATCTCCCACTTTACCTCAACCAAAGCAGCCACAGACCATCACATTGCCTGCACCATGCTTGACAGATGGTGTCATGCACTCCTCCAGCATCTTTTCATTTGGTCTACGTCTCACAAATGTTCTTCTTTGTGATCTGAACACCTCAAATTTAGATTTGTCTGTCCATAACACTTTTTTCAATCTTCCTTTGTCCAGTGTCTGTGTTCTTTTGCCCATCTTTTAATTGGCTAGTCTTTTTCTTTGCAACCAGCAACCCAGAGTCGCCTCTTCACTGTTGACGTTGAGACTGGTGTTTTGCAGGTATTATTTAATGAAGCTGCCAGCTGAGGACCTGTGAGGTGTCTTTTTCTCAAACTAGACACTCTAATGTATTTGTCCTCTTGCTCAGTTGTGCACTGGGGCCTCCCACTCCTCTTTCTATTCTGTTTAGAGCCAGTTTGCGCTGTTCTGTGAAGGGAGTAGTACACAGCGTTGTATGAGATCTTCAGTTTCTTTGCAATTTCTCGCATTGGATTAGCCTTAATTTCTCAGAACAAGAATAGACATTATTTTCAGAAGACAGATCTTTGTTTCTTGCCATTTTGAGCCTGTAATCAAACCCACAATTGCTGATGCTCCAGATACTCAACTAGTCTAAAAAAGTCCAGTTTTATTGCTTCTTTAATCAGCACAAGTTTCCAGCTGTGATACCATAATTGCAAAAGGGTTTTCTAATGATCAATTAGCCTTTTAAAATGATAAACTTGGATTAGCAAACACAACGTGCCATTGGAACACAGGACTGATGGTGGCTGATAATGGGCCTCTGTACGCCTATGTAGATATTAAATTACAAATCAGCCGTTTCCAGCTACAATAGTAATTTACAATATTAACAATGTATTTCTGATCAATTTTATTTTATTTTAATTGACAAAAAATGTGCTTTTCTTTTCGAAAACAAGTACATTTCTAAGTGACCCCAAACTTTTGAACGGTAGTGTATATATATTTGACTATCAAGGCATGCATGTTTTATGGTACTGTTTATTACATTGAGGCAGGAATAATACCAATAATATAAAGTGATATTTTTAGACTTTTTGTACACAAATTATATTTTCAAGGACACAAAATTGAAATGACTGATACGGTGACGATAAAATTATGTAAAACATTTGTTGCAAAAGTTCTCCCTTGATAATCGGTAAAAAAAAAAAAAAAAATCTTATGCTATTTTGAGTAACTGACGCAGCATGCACTTATACAACTATACGTTTTGTGGGATAGCAGAATTATAACCAAATTTTTCTAGTTTTATAGTTATTCTTTGCAAAATCAGGGTGAAAAATAAACCTAGACGGTTAAGCTCTGGTTTGAGGACTTGACTGAAAGAAAAGCAAAATTATACTTGTGAAAAGTGCAGTGGATGGACCCAGCAACTATTGGTAAGCAAATTACACCTCATCATAGGTTAAAACATAGGTGTTTCTGGCCTTTGTGAGAGAGAAACACAGCCTGCTTCTCTTGGGTTGGTGTGTGATGTGGCCATTGGGTGCTCTGTCATTACTGGTTTTTCATCTGAGAGATTCCCATCATGCTTGCGGCCTTTGTGTGAATACTACGTGTTTGCACATACTGCAAGGGTCTGCTGCTGCCTATGCTCCCTCTGTAAAATGGTAAATATGTAGGGAGACCAAATAAACAATTATAAACTAGTATTATACATCTCTTGAAATCTCAGCATACACTGTAACAGAAAAGGTTATGTGGCATTTAATTTTGTAAGGTGACCGAAGGGAATTCACCTATCACCTTAAATGGTACGTGCACTTGTTATTTGATCTACTTTGTATTCACCTCAGCAGTGTGGGGTTTCTTATATGAGTCATCAGGGGCTGTACCACAGCATAGGTTAGTTCTATATGCACATATGTATGCGTGTTAATTTTGCATATTTATCACAGTGGAAATGTCACAGTCAGTGTAGAAAGTACGGCTCTAGGCTCTTTGCTGAGGTAATTCCCTTATTTTATTTAACATCAGTGAACCAACCCAATGCCCAGCACTGACAATTGCGGTAAACACAGGAAAATAAAAACTAAAATGAATAAAATGATTCACTTGGGCAGTTAAGCTTGAATGTGCACACCATGATATTTCCATTCCATTTTTAGTACTATGGGTGATATACAATGGTTTATTTTTTATTCACAATAATTGGTTCGGTCTTGGTTTTGTGATTTAGATATACACCAATCTGTACACCTTGAAGTCTTTTAACTACAGCATATCATCAGACTGCTCTTTCTTCTTGCAGATTACTTTAGTCTTGTTATGTTCATCATAGCAACAGTGTAGTCCGGAAATAAAATACTTGTTAAGATAGGCTATGGGTAGGCAATTTCCTCTAGCTTTTCAAATTTCTTAGAATTTGTATCTAAAAAAGTCTACATCCTGTTACTACAGCAGCTGTTTCTGCCCTAGATATGCGGACTCCATTTGATGCGAAATAAAAAAAGGTCAGACTAGAAACAAATGTATTTTGAGGGGCCTGGTCTGAAATCATATGTGTCCATTGCCATAAGCTGTTAAAGTCTGAACATAACTCAACTTGTAAAACCAGACTCAGCTGGAAAATAAAGTGCACATTTTAAAGTAGAAGATGTTCTGATTTCTCCAGAGAAGCTAATGCTGTGAAGTCTAAAATACAGAGTGATCATATCTTCCACATTAGCTCTGCAAGTAAGCAGGATAATTTGCCTCAACAATGAACTACTTGCTAATGGGGACTCAGAATTCAGCAAGTGAATCCAAAGGTGGAAAGCCGGGTGTACATTTTATTCATATTCCTGTTCATATGCATACATTTACTTATACATAAGTATACATTTCTCTTTTCCAAAATATTTTGTGCCATTTATACACATCATATTGAAATCCATATAAAATGTGCAGACAGGACAGAATCACAAGGTAGGCCTTTGTTCAGAGTCAAAATTGAAAGTAGCTTTTATCTTTGCTCTTAGATCAAGATACTACATATCATATAAAAACAATCCTTTGATCTAAATACCAGATCTCTTTGAACACAGTGCTTTGTACAGCATTCTATCTCCTTTACGTAGAACTAATTTGGTGTAGTCTGTTGAATGGAGGAACGTGTGAACACTCGGTATGCTTCTCTGTTTCATTATTCCTCAGAATAGAGAACTATCGAAGCACACATCTAGACAGATACTGTAATTGCTCACACATGCTGCTTGGAAGGGTTAAAAACAGGGTCTCTCTGTCCTTAAGCCAAATTAAACACAGTGCACACGAGCAGATGGTGCTGTGTCCAAGGTCAGAGCACTTCCTGAAATTATCCACACACAAAAAAAATGACCTGAGTGAATGCTGTTTCAAATGTCTTTATATTTAGATATGGCTGTATGATACGGAAGTAATGGTAGTTACGCACCTCCTTTAAAATAAATAAAGATATTCATAAATAATATAAAATAAATACAAGTTGAGGCAGAACTCCTGTCTTTCTTTTTCTGTTTGTCCCCCTCAAAAAAAACCATCTATTAATTAACCTAATGGTCTGTCTGCCTACGTGCACAGAAGCCAAAACCTTAAACAAACCTTTGTCAAGGATATAATTTAAACTATCTGGGTTGTTTTCAAACTGATAAATAATAACTGTGTTCTCCCTCTAAATTGGTGTTTTGACACTGTTTAGAGACCACAATACAGCATCATAACAGTTATCTGCTGTACTTTGCGTCATTAGATCCAAGCTATTAATGGCCTCAGCAGCAGTACTGTATATTGTATTGTTTACGTACACACATTACATTAAATCTGTACATGCACCCTTGTTGTCTTTTAGCCGTGCAAATGGGGTCCATGTAACATTGGATATAAGTCTTATGCAGTACAGGGAGTTTGAATCCTGCAGAGAACTGAGGTTTCTTTCTCTGTTTTGGCTCCTGATTTGGAGATACTCATTAACTTAATCTGGGTCTCATGCAGACAACAATTCTTTGCAGTGTTTGTTGTGAGGAACATATCCTATTCATGTAGGTAAATGGGGCAATAATTGGAAACCTGGTCAATGCTTTCCTTTCACTCTTTTGGTTTTGCTTTGTAATTTGGCTCAGCTCATTTGCATAGGATCATGCAAACCTTCTCCCCCTGTTCCATGTTAAGTCTCCATGTTAGTGGAGCTGAAAATTTTTCTTCTAAGCTGTGATGTTTTGCTTGTGTCACATTCATACTCAGAGTATCCAACAGCCAATTACAAAATAGTTCTATAAATATTGGAATTGAAAAAGATATATGGCATATCAGTTAGCAGGATCTCCAGCCACACCGTTTGCTTTGTCTCTTAACATTTTCCTGACCTTTGCTTATCAAGTAATTACAGGAGTCCATGGGAACAGCTCCTGTTGAAGGGCAAGGCATTCCTCTTGGGGAAGTCAAGGCTGCTGGAAGCTGCTAGTAGAGTCTCTCTAACAATTGCATCCCAACACTGGGATGGCACTGTGAACTATAAGTGAACGACATTGTTAAAACATGGGTGGGAGACTCTCACTGGTAATTCCAGGTTTATTTATGAAACTGAAACAATTTAATTTCAGCTTGGCTGGTGTTCAGGACAATACTCTTTCGTCATCACCCTGTTACTTAATGAGAGACAAAGAGATCAAATCTAAAATGTAGTAAAGATTCGGTAGGTTTAATCACTAAATTGGAATTGGAGTGTCCCTTGGGACAATTGTTGTTTCTTTTGAACATCAAACTTCTCTGAAAACAGTTGTCATGTCATGAAGAACTAATATTAATCTTTTGCCTCAATTTTCATTAGTGGCATTTAACTTCTAATTATCCCATGAGTTCTCTCTTATGAGGGGCCGTTCAATTAAAAAATAATAGAAAAAAGAGATCAAAATGGAAATATCATACCAAAAAAAAAAAATTAATATACCAAAGTGGATATATCATATAGCAGAAAAAACTAAACACCATATACCAAAATTTATATATCATATGGCACAAAAATATAAATCATATACCAAAGTAGATATATCATATTGCGGAAAAAATAATGAATATACTAAAATGGATATTTCATATAGCAGGAAAGAAAAATGTATACCAAAGTGGATATATCATACCTCTTACCGAATCTTTACTTCATTTCAGCTTTGATCTCTTTGTCTCTGATGCCTCGTTCAGTAACAGGGTGATGACGAAAGGGTATTGTCCTGAACGCCAGCCAAGCTGAAGTGAAATTATTTTAGTTTCATAAATAAACCTGGAATTTCCCTGGGAGAGTCTCCCACTCAGCTTTTAACAATGCTGTTCAGTTATAGTTAACAGTGCCTTCCCAGTGTTGGGATGCAATTGTTAGAGAAAGTCTATTTGCACTTAGGTGTATGTTTTTTTTCTGCTATATGATAAATCCACTTTGGTATATGATTTCTTTTTCTGTTATTTTTTAATGTAATGGCCCCTCATACTCTCTCTCTGCTGGAAATATATAGCACATAGGTGTCTTATTTCTGTGTTTTATTGCTGCACTTTGAGACATGAAAAATAAATCTTGACAGCATAAAATAAAAGTAAATAAATAAAACCATACATTTATAACAATAAACTTATTTTATTTTATTAAATAAGTTGCTGACAGAATTAAGCAAAGATATGTTTCCCTTAATGCATTATATCAAATCTTAAATAATACATATATGGCAATTAATTACCTGTAGCTAAACACAAATAATATTCATAATCTTTATGCAGAACCATGATACTGGATTGTAATGTAAGAACATGATACTATAAACCATTGTATTTCATCAGTAGGTTACCCACCCCATTTTAAGGCTGAATAAGTGCTTGAACACCAACCATAGCCAACGCCAACATGTCAAGCTAGGCCCATGAAAATCTATGTCAGTATATATGAAAATAAACTAAATCTAGATAACCCTAGCCAGGAGCAAAATGTAACTCTATATTTGATATAATGTATCTAAATTACTCCAAATAATTCTCTCTAAACAACCTAGATGTAAATGTTAGGTCATTCCTACCTTCATCTGTATCCTATAAAACCTTTGCTTGATCCAAGTTTCAGATTTTGGATTTGGGCTGTGAAAATGATGAGCATGTCTAACTTCAAGATCTGCAGCAATCTGTGAGCTAATAAGCCCCTTTCCTTTCTGGAGCCACATAACTTGTTCTGTAAATTATGGCCACGTACACAGTTACACTATAGCACCCGCTCTACTTCTGTACAATTCTATTTACGGAGACTGAGAAAACGCAAAGTACTGTCATATTTCTTTCAATTCATGGCCTCTGTTGACATTAGCCCCCTGCCTTTCTGCCAAAATCAACAAACAGACAAATTTATGAAACTCAATATATTATTCCTTTGATCAGATAGCCATCTTACCAGTTATCAGACACAGAAGAATATATTGCCTACTACCAGTCATTCAAACATTTGATTCCATTGATATCCAAGACGTTTGCCGCATCCTGTTGGCTCTTTTGTTTTGCTTTCCATTGCTGAGTGTGTGTATCAAACTGTACTGCATAGGTATCCAGGAAAGAAGTCAGCTGCATTTAAATGTTGATTTACACAATCAACATCCTGAACTAAGCAGGTTATATGTTATTCTTGTCAGAGCATCAAAAAAAGAATCTAGGCCAAAGATAAGGCCAAAGATCCCCCCTGTTGAATATGGCAGGATACAAAGTGTAATTATTATTATCAGATCAGATGTTGCAATACAATGATTGTATCATAACTGCAATGTTTCCACATTATTTATTTTGCAAATCCATATATATATATATATATATATATCTTACAGCTAAACCTGGTAATGGATTTTCATCAAAACTTGCATGTAGATATGTTGTCTTTCTCACAGGTGTGCACTTGGAGATTCTTAAATAATAAAAACATATTATAATATACAATATAATTATAATAAATACATACACTCACCTAAAGGATTATTAGGAACACCATACTAATACTGTGTTTGACCCCCTTTCGCCTTCAGAACTGCCTTAATTCTACGTGGCATTGATTCAACAAGGTGCTGAAAGCATTCTTTAGAAATGTTGGCCCATATTGATAGGATAGCATCTTGCAGTTGATGGAGATTTGTGGGATGCACATCCAGGGCACGAAGCTCCCGTTCCACCACATCCCAAAGATGCTCTATTGGGTTGAGATCTGGTGACTGTGGGGGCCAGTTTAGTACAGTGAACTCATTGTCATGTTCAAGAAACCAATTTGAAATTATTCGACCTTTGTGACATGGTGCATTATCCTGCTGGAAGTAGCCATCAGAGGATGGGTACATGGTGGTCATAAAGGGGGATGGACATGATCAGAAACAATGCTCAGGTAGGCCGTGGCATTTAAACGATGCCCAATTGGCACTAAGGGGCCTAAAGTGTGCCAAGAAAACATCCCCCACACCATTACACCACCACCACCAGCCTGCACAGTGGTAACAAGGCATGATGGATCCATGTTCTCATTCTGTTTACGCCAAATTCTGACTCTACCATCTGAATGTCTCAACAGAAATCGAGACTCATCAGACCAGGCAACATTTTTCCAGTCTTCAACTGTCCAATTTTGGTGAGCTTGTGCAAATTGTAGCCTCTTTTTCCTATTTGTAGTGGAGATGAGTGGTACCCGGTGGGGTCTTCTGCTGTTGTAGCCCATCCGCCTCAAGGTTGTACGTGTTGTGGCTTCACAAATGCTTTGCTGCATACCTCGGTTGTAACGAGTGGTTATTTCAGTTAAAGTTCCTCTTCTATCAGCTTGAATCAGTCGGCCCATTCTCCTCTGACCTCTAGCATCAACAAGGCATTTTCGCCCACAGGACTGCCGCATACTGGATGTTTTTCCCTTTTCACACCATTCTTTGTAAACCCTAGAAATGGTTGTGCATGAAAATCCCAGTAACTGAGCAGATTGTGAAATACTCAGACCGGCCCGTCTGGCACCAACAACCATGCCCCGCTCAAAATTGCTTAAATCACCTTTCTTTCCCATTCAGACATTCAGTTTGGAGTTCAGGAGATTGTCTTGACCAGGACCACACCCCTAAATGCATTGAAGCAACTGCCATGTGATTGGTTGGTTAGATAATTGCATTAATGAGAAATTGAACAGGTGTTCCTAATAATCCTTTAGGTGAGTGTATATAAGAGTTTTGTCTTGGCTTAAACCTACAGCTATTATTATCTCTGCTAAGAAATTAAGTAATGTTATAGAGTCTGACAGATCCATCCATCCATCCATCCATCCATCTTCGAGGTGAGGGTGAGTCTGACAGATCTATAACCCATTAGCGGAAAACTGATCCATAACTTATTTTAGCATCAACATGCAGAACAACCATAAAATCAGGCTGCAGGACAGAACACAACTTCGGGGACATTTTCTCTCAGGGCCAAGAGATGAAATATCAGTGACTGCTGGCAGGTTCGACAAGGATTGCTGTACTTTAAAAGCGCAACACAATCCGAAGCCAACTGGTTGAGTGTCTGTGCCAGTGTCTCTTTTAAAAATAAAATACTGCTTATGATTTCAAGTGTGTCTTCGCTGACTGATAGGGCTGTAAAATGGCATGGGATCATTCATGTGTGCATGTCCCAGCAGGAAAATACATATCAGGGTTAGATGGATATAGGCTTACTCACTGCAAGCCTTGGTACACGAACCACTGATGAAATACCAAATCCAATAATAATCTAAAATATCACGGGCTGCATATTGATCATAAACCTGACTAGTTTGAAGAGGTCTGATCTTAAAGTCAACAAAGATTCAGAAACACAACGTCATGAGGAAACTCTTAGGCAAGTCCACAACAATCTTTGGACCTCCTGTCCTTTCACATTTTGACACTTATCTATGGATTCTTGAACTTGCCTTTTTTTTGTACATTCATCCACAAATACTCCTCGTACACATACATGGTGCCAAGTGTGAATACTATGTGTCTATTTGTGAAAGCAATGTGAGCTTTAAGGTAGTAAAACATTTATAGAACCAAGTTTATGATTTAATTGTGCTGGAGTGCTCTCTTGGAAATGATCTCTACATACCTTCTAATTCCTAAATTATTTGTAAAAAAACAACGGTTTTCTACAGAAGTAAGAGTTGCAGGTGATCTTGATCATGTGTTTGTCCTGAAGAGAACCTGGACCAAATGTGGCAAACCAAACAAACTGTATGCCAGGGTGAAATAACACAAAGGATGTTCTTTCAATTTGGAAATTTCTCCTGTAACAGCTCTGCTAAGCTTTTTTGGTATTTTTTTGTTTTCATGCATATGGCTTCTATAACTGCATTAAGCCTAAATTCACTGTGAAGTTCATAGACAAGTCATTCTAGCTCAGTTTTCACTATTTCCAGAATTTTGGTTTATGATGTGAGGAGTTTTAGAAACAAAATACAAAAATGTAAACATCTATATGAAAACAACCATGTTTTTTAGAATATCCCCACCAGAAGGCATTAGATTTTGAGATTATTGTCTTATTTGGTAAGCCAGGGGCTTCCAGCTAAGGTTCCATTTGTAAGATTTATAAGACCTAGTAATTTCAGGATGGTCTTCATTTCTACAGCGTGTACTGCACATTATGTCTAACGAGTCAAATAGGGGCATATTTGTTTGTTGTGGACATTATCAAATGAATTTTTTAAGTGTTAGACAGCATATATTTGGTTTTCTTTTCACATGTTATGCTTAATACTCTTACAATTACATAGGGTGTACATAAGGTCTGATTAGAAAATGAATTCCCATTTATTGTGACCTTCAGTGTGTTTGTTATTATCATGGATTATAGAGATTACAGCAAACAGGACTTTAACACTGGATTTTAAACAAAGGACCTTCCACAAAATACTAGACCTTCCTTGACATTAGCACCAACATGCTCTACTTCAAGGCAGACACTCACCAAATCTGTCTCTTTTTTTCCCTTAAGCTGATTGACAAGCTGGAAAATAAATAGCATGTTTTTAACAGCAGAGTCAGCTGTTTTTTGACTGTGCAATAGGGTTACTACAGGACAAAGCATTTCTGAGAGGCTGTTGTCTGGAAATGATGCCATACCAGGATACAGATGGAAAGAGCAGCACAGCATTGAAAACAAGCCTGTTCAGGACTGAGCTGCACTGCATCATTAATTCCATATGGTTCATGAAGTCAGGGCTACAGCTGAGTCTGTTTTCCAATTGTATAAACACCTGGCTGTAGGTTTTTCTTTTGACAACACCCAGGCAAGACAAGAAAAGAGGGCAGGGAAAAACTTAGATTCACCCTCAGTGGGTTTATAGGATATGGTCACCTACATACACACATCATAAAACAAACAAATACATAAACAACAACATAAATACAAAAAGTGTATGAAATCTACACTAAAAAAGCTTTAACCTGTGTTGTTTATGCTTTCTCAAATTGAGCTAACCAGCAGTACAAGGAGATTTAGTTTAAAAGCAAATAATACAGGATGAATGAATTGAAACCATATTTAGGCATACATGGAAAGGGGTGAACCCCAAGGTATTTTCCAACACAGTGGTAACTATAGAAACTGGGAGGATGGCTTCCTGTTTGCTCCAGAGGCCTACCTGCATTGTAAGATCAGCCAGAATATAAATACATTATTTACAGAAGACAAAACCAAACAGCCATCATTTTTATTTTGCAAGACTATGGCTTATAACCGTTTCTTATCGAAGGTGTTTTCCACAGTAACCTAAGCCACACTCCAAAAAAACAAAAACAAAACAAAGAAAAAAACATTACCAGCAGTAGTTAATTTTTCTGAGTCTGCTGAAAACAACAACAAAAAATATAACCATAAAAAAACTTCCCACAGTAAACACACTCACCACCGAGTCTACTTTCACCTAATTTAATATAATTTTAAAATATTTGTATTCAAAAGTGAAGTGGCTACAAAGTCATGTGTCCACACAGTATTTTTCAGGAAATGGCCATGGAAGAAACGACAGAACTATATAGCAAAAAAATTGTCTTTGTTGTATTCCAAGCTTCAATCTCCCACTCGGCTTCCACAGGCTGATGTTTTAGGGTGTGGAGGATTCTCTGAAAAGCAGGATTAGAATGGGTGTCACATTCATTTTTCAAAATCCATTGACGGGATATAGCTGTGTGATTGCTCTGTAATTCATCCTAGTTTCAAACCACATAAAGAGACTCCCACACCTGCAGTACCACTGCATCCAGCAAGATCAAAAGCAGAAGCATTCCCCACCTCAGGCAAGCCCTGCCTTTCATGGGGTACCCAGATGAAGTGATCCACACAAAGGGACGTTATTCAATTACAGTTTACTTGTCGATATTATAGAACCTTTTTTGTGACTCCTAACAATGTTTATTAAACATTTACAATGCCGACTATCTATTTGTTAATGGGCAAAGACATTCAAAGGCAAGTTAAAAAGCTGTAAAACAAAATCTTTAAATTAATAAATTTGTTTCTATTGGACATTTTGTTTAAAGGGACATGTGAAATGCATAACCTTTTTTCAGCTACCCCCTTTTTTATACACATTACATTGAATTTTCCGGATGTTATATATTATGTTTTTATTTGCATATTCATTATTTTTGATGTAGAAAATGTTGTGACTGAATTTCCTCAAAAAGTACTGAAGAACCCAAAGAAGTAAACAAAACTGAGTTTATAGATAGGGCATACAGGGCTTTCTTGATCTCCTGATTCACATTCACCAAAACTCTCATGGCTAAAAAAACCCATTTCCTCATATTGAATCTGTTCATATGACAAAGGGGACCTTCAGAAGCTGAATGACTCAAAACCACTCCTCCTAAATTGACAGACTACCTAATTATTGGAAACCTGTAGCCCCCCTCCCACACAGTGCAATGTGAAAACCATTTGATATATTCTTATTTTTAATATATATTTTTAAAAGTATGTTTTATTTTCGGAGTACGCTCACACATATATACCATACATGCTGTGACTGTGTTTATGTTGAACTGTGAAGCAGGAATTCAAATTTTTAAGGCCGTTGGGATACTATTACAGTAAACTACACCTGAGCCATACAGCACAATATATCTCTAAGGGATATTAATCATCCATCTATTCTAAGTTTTAGATATATCCATCTTTGCTGAAGAACTGAAACCATTACTGAAATCCCCTTGCAGATTAGAAAAAGTACCTAAAGTTTAAACTCTCCCATGCAAGAAACCGGTGCACTGAGCTGTGCTATTCCTGACACTGAGTTTTGCGCTACATCCCTTCACTTAAAATGTTGATATCGCCAATCAACAAAATAAGTTCTGTAATCATTTATTTTAAGATGACAATACTACAGTGATTACTCTTCCTCCATCTGCTTTTTAAACCAAAATATGTCCGTTTATCCAACTTATCTATACACTGTTAGGCTATTTTAATTTTGATTATTCAATATGATTATGCGAGCTTCATGCAGGAGATAATCTGGAAGGGAAGTTTCTGATTGAAAGTGGTTGAGATTCGTGCGATACTGACGATGCAATCTCCCTGGCACCAGGCCCAGTTCCCCCTCTCTCACCTGTTCAGCTCCGAGCCACTGGAGATGTTCATGATGCTGTGGATGGTGGAGCCATTGCCTGGCAACAGAGGCTGATCAGGTTCTTGTGTACTCTTGCATTATGAATGCATCGGTTGTTTTATAATATTATATTTCAGTTTTTTACAGTGGCGGAGTTTCCAGCTGTTCAGATCTTCTATGTGCATGGGCTTATCATGTGAAATAATTATTTTCATATAATTTTCAGGCTAGGTCTTGTTAATGTCCTAATGTGTTGCTGGAAATTGGCAACAATGTATTTTTTGGGTTTTGTTTACATATTGTAGTCCTGACGTCAATGTTCCTATTAATAGGGATATTCCGAAACATCAATATTTTGATTGTGTAAACCTCTCATATGGCAGAAATTTCCAATATAGTTAAAACAAAACTAAACAGGTGTGATGAAAGTAAAATGACTTAATTGAGTGGGTGGAAAATTTACCATGATGATTTGTGCAACTACACAACACACTCAACATGAACCAAAAAATAGGCCTGTTGTATTTTTTAGACCCCGTCGGTTTTACGTGACACGGCCCATTTGGACAAGACCCCTACTTAGACATAAAGACCAGACATGAAGAAATGTGGAGATAAAGAAACATCATCTGATATAATCCAAGCAATATGTCTAGAACTTGAAAATATACCATAGCCCATAGGGTACAGCATCCTCACTATGTCCATCCCCATGTCTCATTGTCTCCAGGGGAGCTTTATTGTATTATGCCCAGACTTGATCAGATTCAGCCCAGAGGAGACCGATTGTGGTCTAGTTGTCCCTCCCTGGACAGGTTTGTTTTATGGTAAATATTTCCAGAAGGTAATTGGAATTAGCGGCTATGGTCTCTGGCGTGATGTCTCCACTCCACGCTCCAGCACCTCCATGGCACTCTGACCAGGTATGTTGTAAGGTTTTGTCTTTACTGGACCTAGCGGTTACAGATCATTTGGACCAGTGAACCCAGTATGAGACTTGGGGTGTATCATACTACCCTACTACATACTGCATAAGTACATACTGCATACTACATGATGATTTTCTGACTAGTAAGTACAGTACAGTATGAAGAGTAATGATGCAGTGTACTACATATGTCATGTGACTTCAAGTGACATGGAACGTCAGCCGAACGCGAAGCATGATGGGATGCAGTATTCATTAAAGTGATCTCTGACTGTATAATGTATATTTTGGCGAATTTAGCCGGGTGCTTTTATCATACTACAAATTCATATACATCATAAATAACGTTTTTGCGTCACGGTTCTGGTCACAAATTCTCGGTCAAAGGTTTCTTAGCCTTAAGATGACGGCACGCTGCGTAAACGTCCCATCGACGTCACTCAACACGTAGCACGCAGACCCGGAAAGAAAGGTAAAACATCTGATACTTTACTGTAGGGATTTCACAGTTCATTTTGATGGGGCTGAGCATTAACAGTCTTTTACGTAGCCTTTTAAGAACCAGGGACCGGTTCTGCGACTGTTTTGCTATTAATACACTCTTTGATAACTGTTATAAAGAGTAACCAGTACTTTGGAAATCTCTCCTGAGCAAGAACCATGGAGCCAGGACAAGAAATTACAAAATAATATTTTACTGTACTATCGTCTGTTGTCTTGGGTTTATGTATACACACACAAATAGACTTGTCATAGCAGTTGCCATTTGATAGAGTAAGTGTACGTAAACCAGTCATCCCTGTGTATTTCAAGAACATCCCTGTGCTGTGTAGCGTCAGAAATAATTGCTTTAGATGATGGGGTTGATTCTCTGCCTTTAAAGGAGGTAGATTGATGATGTTAAGGTTATTCAAAACGGAAAAGGGAGTTTTTTTTTTAAGTGGTTTTGTTTATGTTCGTGGTTTATTCCACCAGGGGGCGCAGTAGTAGATCAAAACCTCAGTTTGATCATTGAGCTGCTTGGTTATTCATTGCTGAACGTGTCGTATACACTACTAACCCTGTTTCTTATTTCTTGATTAGTACTGACTAAACTAAAATGTTTATTTTTGTGGTGGTCCTAGATGTCTGGTTCCCTAGAATCGTTTTCTCGCTAATGGATACGAGGACATCAAAAAGACTCGACACAAAATAACCCTCTACACCTCGTGTGTACTTGGTCTCAATGTAGCAAAGTAGCTAGACAGCCTGGAGCGACCTCTGCTGGTCAATGTGTGTGACTGCACAAGAACATGAAGTTTACAAGCGAGAGGCGGCCATTCGTGATCCAAGGATCCTATCCAGTCTGTTTTTGAATGTTCACAAACTTTCAGCTTCTACCACATTGCTGGGGAGTTTGTTCCAGATTATGAAAACTCTCTGTGTAAAGAAGTGTCCTGTTTTCTGTCTTGATTGTCTTGAAGCCCAATTTCCATTTGTGTCCCTGCTGATCTGGAAAAGCTCCTCTGGTTTTAAGTGGTCGATGCCTTTCATGATTTTGAAGACTTGGATCAAGTCCCCACGTAGTCTCCTCTGTTCCAGGGTGAAAAGGTTCAGGTCCCTCAGTCTCTCAGTAGGACATTCCCTTCAGACCTGGAATAAGTCTGGTTGCTCTCCTCTGAACTGCCTCTAGAGCAGCGATATCTTTCTTGAAGTGTGGAGCCCAGAACTGTCCACAGTATCCAGATGAGCTCTAACTAGTGCATTGTACAGTCTGAACATCACTGCCCCTGTTCTCAATTCTACACTTTTGACAATATACCCTAACAGTCTGTTTGCCTTTTTTATTGCTTCCCCACATTGTTTGGATGGAGAAAGTGAGGAGTCCACATAGACTTCTAGGTCTTTCTCATGCGTTACTTCATCTAGTTCTATTCCTCCCATAGTGTAATTATAGTGGACATTTTTGTTACCTGCATGTATTACCTTGCACTTGTCCACATTGAATTTCATCTGCCAGGTGTCGGCCCACAACTGAATATTATCTAAGTCCCTTTGAATAACCTGTGCTGCCGAGATTGTATCTGCTGAGCCTCCTGTTTTAGTATCATCTGCAAATTTGAAAAGTTTGCTAACTATCCCAGAGTCCAGATCATTAATATAGATTAGAAAAAGCAAAGACAGAGATTCATTTTCTCCTACATGCCATCCATAGGAGTTTTTTTGTTTTTCTCTCCTCCGTGCCTACATGGTTTATTTACTTAAATGTTCACTCACTTTATTCTAGATCATGTAAAATGTTTACAGGTCTATATTTATTTTATTGTATTTATGTATTTTATTTTCCTGTATGTATGTTGTATGTTTACCAGTCTGTAAAGCGCTCTGTGGCTACCCTGCGAAGGGTGCTATACAAATAAAAATGGATTGATTGATTGATAATACTGATCCCTGTGGAACTCCACTAACAACCTCACTCCAGTTAGAAGCGACTCCTCTAATCGACACCCACTGTTTCCTAGACATCAACCAGTTCATAATCCATCAACTTACATTATCCCGAATGCCTACAGCTTCCAAATTGAGGATCAGTCTTTGGTGTGAAACCTTATCAAAAGCTACATAAGTCCTTCTGTCTTTCCCACATTTACATTAAAAACATTAAAAAAACATTGTTTGAAAGCCGACATACTTAATTGATTCACTTCTTTAACTGGATTTAATATATATATATATATATATATGTCAATTTAATTATTTGTTCTACATTTTTGCCTCACCATAATCCTGTATCAGTCAGTAATACCTTTTCTCATTTATTAATACTGCTGCTGTATTTTTAATTGCTACTGCTGTGTAACTAGGTTTGTTTCTGTGCTACATACATATCACTGTGTTCCAGTTATAAAAGTAGCTGCTACTAAGGCACAAACCGCTATGAACACAATTTAAAAAATGGATTCCATCTTCTTGAAGCTTGGCAACTGCGTGAGAGTATGTGTTGTTCAGCTTTCCTACTTTGGCGCAGGACACAAAAGTGGTTTGGCAGTTGATGTGTTTTACAGCTCAAGCCTTGTACATCCTTCCTTTTTTATATTTACGCAGAATATAAAATGCTCTTTAACTACAAGGAACACCAGGTTAAGTGTCTCAGGCAGGCAATCGGTTGTATTCATATGCTATATGTGTCAAAAGAAGGCCAGGAATATGCCAAGGCCTCCCTGAAATGAATGAATGAATTAAAATTAGGCTAGTACAATTTAGCTCTATGAGCCACAGTATAACTAGTCTATTACATCAGTCAGAATAGCTGTCAGATGAACTGTGTATCACATGGGTTGATCAATGGGAACCTGCCTTAAGTCCAGAATATATATATATATATATATATATATATATATATATATATATAGATAGATAGATAGATATTATTGTTATATATGTTTCCATATTTAAGATGAGCTTCCCACATAAGGAGGTGGTAGTTTCACATCAATGGAACCTGCTGTGACTGGCATTGTTTTAGTAACATTCTCCACAGTCAGCATCCCCCAGGGCTTTTGACTGTGAGAAGTGACGCCTACTTGTATGTTTCTGTAATTGTTCTTAGAAAGGATCCATGACAGGCGTTTGCAAAGGCTAAGGACAGGTGTGGGGAATGACTCTGTAGAGCAAAGTGAGTCATTATGTCACTGTGCCAATTCAAAAAGTGTCTTTTGATGTACAGGGCATAGCTGAGTGGACTTTATCACAACTGTTGTGCCTCTAATATTATTAAACAGCACATTTGCTTGGTGCACTTAACAGTAAAGCAGATTCATGGCCCTGGAATAAGAAAATCTGTGTAGAGTTTAATTGTGTACACGTATGTAGCTTAAAAACAATCAAACTACGTTGCTTTCGCAGCAAAACATGACTGGTTTGGTGTGGAGAGTTTCCAGACCCAGCTCAGATTACAGTGACTCTGTGACTATGATAGACAAACCAGTGCAGTTTATAGTGCTCAACTTTGTAGGGCTGAGGTACTGAAAGAAAAGGAAAAAAATCTGAAAACCTTTAAGACCTGAGCCAGTTTTGTTACGTAAACTAAATCCACTTTCATGCCCATTTGTTCACAGGCTGAAATATGTTAATCTTCAAATAACAAAGCATATATGGCCCTCCAAGTCACTGGTTGCTATTATTATATTGTGTCCTAAAAGAAAATGTTCTGTGTCCCGGGGGTTTGTTAGCTCTGTACAATGCTTTGCGTACTGAAAGATGTGAGAGTCAGACAAGTCCCCCAGCTCTATGCAAGTTGAACAGAAAAAAGTATGTTTAAAATAATCAAAAGTAAAAGTTAATGTTTAGTTTTTCTTGGGGTCAAGAAAGAGTGAAAAAGAAGAAAATAAATTTGAGCAAGCCATTTCCTACAGTGGTTTAAGCATCTGCTGTTTTTCACATTTTTTATTAAACGTGTCAGGTCCTGATGTTTCGTTGCACCAAATGGCTGCGTTTTTGAATAACACAAAACCTGGAAAACCACAGAGAGAGAGAGTATGCATTTTAAGAGCTATGAAAAGAATGCTGTCTTGAAGCAGGGGGTATGCTTTTTGTTTCACCCAGGGTTATTGTCAGGTTAAGTTCTGTTTCTGGAACAGGAACAAGAACACAATGAAATTTTGACTGCAAACTAGGCTACTTGTTCCGTTTAACCCCTGGATCACACTGTGTTTTTTTCTTGTGTTAAGTCGGGATCATGGTCCTTGGTGTTCTTGTAAGAAGATGGAGGATTAAGACCTCTTGACTTTACCTGGAATGGCCTTGTACTTCAGCATTCCATCCACAGTTATTATTGCAGCTTCATCCATTACATGATGAAGAAGCATGTTGCCAAAAATAATCCTGAAAGTAATATACATTTTTTGCAGAGTACCTGGACTCTCATATTGGAGTTGTAATAAGCGTTTGTGTAATTAGAGCAATGCAAAAAATAATAGGCAGGGACACACATAGAGAAGGTGTTGATAATAGGAATGTGGTGTTCCTGAACTGTCACTTAATACAACCCCTCTGTGGTCTAAGACATAATATCTCATCCAGTGGAATACTTAGGGCATTTTCAGTTTTCTACCCACACTGGTTTGCATGAAAATGCAACAATACCTTGCAGATGTTTCCTTTTAAAGCTTAAGTGAATTGCTAAAAATAAAGCGGCTACCCAATTACTTAGCAAACATAATGAGAGATAAGTAGATGAGGCGTAATGTCTTTGCCTAGCCCAGAAATACATTTAGCAGCATGTTTACCAATTATCCTCCCAGCAATGTAGGGAAAGGTTAAAAAAAATATCTGAAAGCAAACTGAAAGCAGGGTAGGGAATTGGTAAAGTAGAAACCCCTCGTCTTCTGCACAGAATGCTCGTCTCTTTTGTGATGTGACTCACTTCAGAACAGGTTTACCTTTCACCTCTGACCTGTCCGCGAGCCACAGCACTAGGATATGTAAACAGTCCGCTCATATGTAAATTTCCAGAGGGTGTTTGTCTCTTATTTTTTTATATAGGCCAAATAGTACCATAAGTTACCATGGATAAAGCTTTCCCCAAATCCCTGTGACTGACTTTTCTCATGGGTCTTTTATCACAAAATACAGCTGTCTGTCTGTCATTTTTGTGTGGTTCATTGCTCTATGTTGTACTTTAATACAAATTTAATTTAATACAAATCTTTCTGTATTCAGTAATATACAAAATCTTAATAACAGGCTGGTGATTGTGTGCCACTTTGAGTAATGTAATCAAAGCTTTGCCTAAAATTTCCTCAATTTTTTTTCTCTCCATACAATTCACTTAATTAACTTAATTAACATCTCAGATTTCCATGTATAAAAGCTTGTGCCTTGATGAGCTGTCGATCAGGAGACATCCTTCGTTCCCAATGGTTCTAATTAGTGAAGTGCTTTTTTATTTTCGGATACAGTCCAGACCGTAATTAATTTAATGTTCAATTCACCAAATGTGGCTTTCACAATTCAAGATCATGCTTAAAGCCACTGTACAGTTCTCATTATTCCTAGCACAATGTGTAGGAGAGTCACCTTGTCATTTCTTTAAAAAACATTCATAACAGCATGTGATGGTCCCGGAACAGGTCAGCTCGGCAGTGTTATTAAAACAAAACTTCACAGCTGTTGTGGTATTTAGAGATATTTCTACTTTCTGCATAAATACTGTGATTGTGGGTTTTTTTTTTTTAACTGAATATGTTATCCTGAGAGTAATGTTCAGTGAATTATGAAACGGGTCTTTTTTCTCAGTATTGTTTATGTCGATACAACAGGAGTAATTAATCGAGATGATGATAATAACAATTGCCATCATCTTAAATAATCATAGGGAGTGAAAGTTCTGTCTCCCCCCAAAAAATAAAAGAAAATTGAAAGCAGTAGCAGACTCTAAAATGTCTCCACTCAAACATTTATCTAGGTGTGATTCATGCAAACTCCGCTATTGTTCCCAGAGTAACCCAGGTGTTTGGCCTCGCAATCTGAGGTGCCCCACCTGCCCATCACTACGTTTGTATTGCATTGGAAGCCAAAGAAATTCAAACATGTCCCGAGTGACACTTTAGCTGTTCCACACACCACTCAATTTATGGGATGGCCTCACGTCATTATTATTTATAGTATTATAATAGGTTCATGTTTGTTGTATATGCCTACTGTTGGACTTACATGAGTCTATGGCTGCAGTTGCAGAACAGAGTGCAGGAGCGATTTTCATGGTCTGTTAAATATTAGGAAGAGAAACACAATTGGGGATTCCATGTGTGCTGTTGTTGATGCTCATGAAAGTACTGTAAACAATATCTTTACTCACAGTATTGTTTTACAATCTAATAAGAAGCCACTTCTATGGACTTTTGAATCATAGGTGAAATCCATAGCCTCTTTATCGTAACTGGGTTAAGCTATACTATTTAATTATTTATTTGCCTTATCATTTATGTACTTTTTTCATTAATTAAATTGGCAACATATGTTGATTTGAGAAATACAGCAGTACGTTTGATTCATTGTTCTTTTGTTCTGGTGGATTACTTTACCTTACTGCAGATCATGTGCTGAAAAGCTGATCTGGTTATCAATAACGCAATTATATTTTTGGTCTTGCTGGAGTCAAAACCTGCCACTGCTCTTGACTCTGTCAGTACTAAAATACCAGCAGATTCATATGCATCTGTTGAGAGATTTTATTGGAAGAATATTCATTGTCCAGGATTGCAAACGGACACCAGATAAAATTAACAAGATGTTCTGATTGCATTCCTAAATCCTACATTTGCATTGCATTACATGTTAAGCTTCTTCTTGGAAAAACTGCTGAAAATCCGGTGTCTCGGTTCATTTAAAAAGATGAAATAGCAGTTAAAGGCCTATAAAGAAATGAGTACAATTCTAATTGAGTACTATTTGTGAGTCTTTATTCCGGTCTGTTCACCAGAATCAATTATATTTCCCTTCACGCTCACTCTCATTGCCTTTTAATTGGCTTTCTTTTGAAGAATTTATTTTTGACCTTGTGTTCATGAGAGTGCTATTAAGCCAGTGAGTGTCACCTGATTTGTTCAATGGAGCTTAGCCTTTGTTCGATGTTGTAGGCAGCTATTATTTTTTAACTAGGAGTTGCTGGCATTAAGGAACATCCCACATTGCTGCATAGTTCTGTAGTTCTGAATGAAATGTTTGATTGTGTTTTGAACCTATCGATTCAACAAGGGAAAGATGCAAACGGATTAGGTATTTACTTGTGTGTAGGGTCCCCAAACAGGCATACCTTATTATAGAGAGACAGAGTAGGTCCCCTGTAATCAATGACATGACGAATTAACTAGTACATTGACCTGCCAGAGCTTAAATGTACATGTGCTGTTGTGATTAGCATGATCCGTAATCCACCCATTTTCACATGAGGAAGGTGATGCCAATAAAAATAATGATTTAAAATATATATTGTCAAAGGTTAGTGTTAAACCAAATGCTGTTTAAAGCAGTCCAAAGTCTGGATAACTGGGAAAAATGCTGAATTTGTTTAGCAAAGTGCTGCTCTGTGCAGATTTTTTTTACAAGATTACATTTTTCCTTTACTGGTACCCTCATGATTTTAATGATGCATGGCCTGCTAAAAAGAACAAATACAGTGCTAAGCAAAAGGAGGATAATGCCAAGAAGGTCATTGAGGCTTATTTTCATTACTGCCGAGAATACACCAGACAAGAATCCTTTTTCAGCGACTACAGGGGCTGCATTCTGTCCACAGATACATTACAAACTAACTGGCATCAACTGTCTACAGCAGGTGCATATCATAAATACTGCACTAGGACTGGACACTGCCTCAGGGGAAAGATGTACACTGTCAAGCTAGGGACGCTCTAAGTCTGACCCACAGGACACCCTGAATAAAGCTGCAATGCCAGCGCAAGGACGAAAAATAAATAAATAAAAAAATCTCATTTTAAAAACCTGTTATGTTTCCAAGTCTGCTTATCTGCAGCTGGATTGTGCATTGAGCAAAGTTTTTTATTATTCTGTTGTAAAACTCGATGGTGCTTGAAGCGAGGGGCAAAGATAAGAATACATTTTAGACCACTCAGCAAAGTTTAGTGCTTGATTCGTGGAAAAAAAAAAAAGCCTCCAGTGTATTTTCAGCTGTGTACCAAGCTGATCCCATTTCCTGATATGTAAAATGCGTTTGCCTCACTCATTGGAGCAGCTTCTATAATACAACATTGAATACTTTATCTCTTGGGCTTCAGCAGTTTACCAGATCCTTTCATATATTGTCTCTGCTTTCATCTTTACAACAGCTGAAATATATCATACAAAATCCCAACAAGATGGGCAGGAAAAATAGAATATGTGGTTGTGGCAGTACACATTGCGTACCTTCCAGTCTGAAGTGCTGGTTTATCTCCTCATTTGAAACTTTTGCCACCTCTCAGCAGTTTGTCTTATATTGGTGGTCAGTTGGTAACTCAGGCAGTTGGCCTATATGACAGCCAGTGCTGATAAAGGGATTAATAGGGTAGGTTTTGCTCACCCCCTCTCTCAGGACTATCTGCTTTCACCCAGTGTCATGTAGCAAATCTGCAGTGCTGATTGGTTTGTTTAGTGTAGGCCTTAGGTTACCCTGGCTGGGGTTCAGGTATGTTAAGAAGGACTTGTAGCGAAGGACATGAACCACACATCCTACCTCTTCCCACAAAAGCCAATCTGCTGAAAATACTTTGAAATATTGGATATATACATTAATATGATTAGATTTGCATTTAGGTTAATAGTATTTTTCTATTACCCCCAAACCCAGCGTTTCATATGTACAGAGAGGGAAAAAAAAAAGTGTGCAGTGCTGGCTCTTCAAGAGTAGATCAGAGTCTGAAATTATTCCATGTCAGTGTCATTTAAGATGACAGTATCTGCCTTTCAGAGCATTTGTTTTAAAATAACTTTTAACTGTTTTAGTGTCAGAACTACTTTCATTTTAGTCCTAAATCATGGTGCATTAGATAACACTTAGTAGGTTTGTTTTCCATGGAGAGGTTTCCCCATCTAATGCAGACAATAGATTGTGTGGTGCATGTAGGCCGCATTTGAAAAAGGGAGGCCTGTGCAAAGCCTGCAGGGAGTTATGTAAACCACAGAGTAACCTGTTGCTTTAAGTGTGTTGGAAAAATTAGACTGATTTTAATTATAAACCTGAACAAATGCATGTTATAATGCACAAACAGCTGTGCGTTGTGAAGTTGAGCATAAACAATTTGTTTTATCACAGACCGTAACTGTATACTGCTAGTGATAAGTGATGTTGTCAGAGGATCCCCCCAGAGGGAGAGTATTGTCATGGAAGCAGCCGATGGATACTGTATCTACAACAAAATCTTTAAGGACTCTGATGGATGCAAAAGGTTACATTTAATCTACCCTGGGATTCAGACTTGAGCAAATTGTTCACTGTCCAGGCACCTTTTAAGGTAAAACGGATGCAAACATAATTCACATTGAACATTTGCATGATAGATGGGTAGTGCCTTTGTCAGCCTTCTTATGCAAATGCACTGTGCTCTCTCAATTGCAGTTTAGTCTTTTGAAGACCGGACTAAGGACAGTGCATCTGAAATAGAACCACTTTAAATTTAGCACTGGATATCCAAAATACAGAACTACCAACAATGGTTAACACAGTTTGTGTCCGCTTCAAAGTTTCACTACTTTTAGAGCTTGAGATCTCTTTCTGAATCCCTTATTTCTACAGGAAGACAAAGTAAATGGTGTATCAGTAATCTTCCTGATGTAAGAACAACATGAACAGCTTTGAGCACTTGGTCCATCCTGGCCCATAGAGGATGCATTTAATCACAGACAATAGGCTACATGCCTTAAACACGTTAAATAAATTAAAACTGACAAGATTGTGTATGTTTGCTGGCCATTGTTTTTTATTTTACTTTATTTTTAAACAGGGGAACCAATGATAAAGAAAATAAGTACCAGTATTTAAAGTCAAAACAAATTTCCAGAAATGTTCTACATGCTACACTTTAACCTAATTTAATCATGCTTGCTTGAAAATAAAAATAAAGTATGCGTGTATATACACATACACACACACAATATATATATATATATATATTGTAATAAAAACATACAATTAAAATGAACTTAATGACTTACAATATACTTCACCTTTAACTCCTAGTTGTATTGTACCTTCCATCTGTTACTGCCATGCACACAATTCTAACATTAAGTTTTGTATATATAAAAAAGAATTTAAGACTTCTAGGCGCATTTTCAAATTCATAAAGCTGATTTTGTTTTCTTTGAAGAAATATCAAGCACCTATAAATAAAATAACAAAAAAGTAATACAATAAAATTAAACTTTACACAGTGAGTGCTTTCCTAAAGAAAACAAATGATGGAACATGGAAAGCTTGCTAACCACAAGCAGATGAATGTTTTCTAGCAAAAAAAAAACTCCTTACCATAGTGCTCAAACAAAAAAAATAATCAAATGCTTCAAGATTCGGAACAGTCACGATGAATCTACAAAATTAAAATAAATATCAGATCTACTAAAATAAATAATGATGTATATTAACACTTCACTATGGCAAATGCATACAAAAAAGAAAAAAAAAGAAAATTAAATGCGCACTAAATGGTTTCAGGATTAGGTTGCTGGCAAAGTGGACATACAAGTACATGCTTGTAAAGCACTAGCGTGTCTCCTGGATTCCCACTAACTGCTGTTACCTTGAGGTAGATAACACATGTGTACCAATTTCTACATTTCATGGTTGCTGCTGGCATCATGTGTCGAAGAAATGTTACAGTATGAAAAGATTTAGGACGCCTTTCTAGGAAAATACCTTAGTAAGTTAGACTTTTGAAAATTTAAAATAAAATTTTAATTAAAATAAAAGCTAAAAATATTCATGCTTGTATTTCCCCATTATGAGACCTGTTCCATGTGAAACAAGTTCCACCGTTTTGGCCTGTTGAGTTTCACGATATCGGCTTCCCCTTCCATTAGTGCGTATTCCTCACTGTTTCAGTTTGCCTGCATTGCATTACTTTTCTTTCATTTTCACCATCTTTGTTAGTCTACACTGTGTGCAAATGAAATGCCAGTTTTCAAATCGGGGTGTGAACATAAATTATCCAAATGAGGCTGATCACCTTTCTTATACAGCACTATTTTACACTTTACACAAATTTATGAACGCACCCTTAAATTAAAAAAATAATATTAAAAATGCTCTAGTTTTTTTTTTTAAACAATAGTTGCAGTACAAAAACAAAACAGAGTTATGAAATGATTCAAGTAAAATAATTGTAATACTACCATAAAAAAAAAAAAAAAATCTTATAATTAATTTAAATGTTTTAGAATGCTGCTGTACGTTTTATGGGCAATTTGGGGGGAACATTTGACTGCCGAGGGTGTTAAGGTGGCCTGTATCGACTTGAGTGGCGAATCAGCAGAACTATCAAACCCAGGTAGAGCCAAGGATTCAAACTGCATGTTAAACACGATCTCCCCACTTCTCCCAATGAAGCTCTCCTCCCTCTCTCTCACCCCAACTATTTTGTCTTCTGCAGGCTCTGGTTCCACTGCCTCAGTTTCCTCTCGCTTACTAAAGAGCCTGTCCAGGTAACTGGTGTACGTATTCTCTTTCTCCAACTGCTCGTCCTTCCTCACATCCCAACATACTTCGTCTATCAGGCCACTTTCCTCCCCAACCCCCACGTTACCGAACTGGCTCTCCCAGGGGTTGGGCGCCCGGCCCTCCAGTTGTGCCAGGTTGACAATCCCCTTCTCCTGTTTCTCCTGGCTGACAGACTTGGACATGGAGCTTTTGGATTCTATCTGGGAAACGGAACTGTTCAGTTCATTGAGCAGGCCGACCTCGGACGGCTCTGGCTGAAGACTCAGTTTGATGGTGCTCGCGATGAAAGAATCAAAGTCAAAGCTGCGGTTCTTCTCTTTGTCTTTGTCTGCCAGCTGCTGGGAGGCCTCCTGTAGGGCTATCTGAGCCTTCACCAAGCCGTTCTTTTCACATTTGGATTTCCCCTTCTTATCCAATTTCTCTTTGCTCTGCTCTTTCCAGTTAGACAGATCTATAATGAGCTTGGGCTCGTAGTAATGGTTGACCTCACTGTCACGCCACACCAGGTTATCCAGGTATGAGGGGGAGACCGCCTTGTAGTTGCAAGTGTGGCTGCACTCCAAATCACAGTACTTGTTTTCATGATGGTCTTCGTGTTGCCAGGAAGATTCGCTCGGAAAGAGGGAATCAAAGGCAGGGTCATCCAGGAACTTCTCGCGGTCCCCGTCCATGTACTTACGGGGGTCTACCTGTACTTCTTCCTCGTCTGTCACGTCTGACACCGCCCGAGGGTCTCTCTGCACCTCATCAGCCTCGTGGTTACTGTGAAGATGCCAGTCTTGGTCTGAAAACTGGCTGTCGTGATACCTGCGAACAGCAATCCACAGGAAATGTTGCAAAATGCATCTGATCCAGGCTTCACTCACAAACAGATTTACAGAAAACATTTTTTAAAAAGGTAGAGGCTCCACAGCTAAACAATTTGACATGGAACTTCATCACAGTGAAAATAAACTATACTAAAGATCCAAAACAGCAGATATTCTGAGAATTGGACACAGCCTTACCTGTCCCAGTTATACACGTGGCTGTGACTTTCATCCATTAGCAGGATGTCATCCACCTCGTCCTCAATGTGGAAGGGGTGGCTGGAGATGGGCTCATCAAGTGGGAAGGAGTAGATGCTCATGTAGGGATGAGCTAAGGCTTCTTCTGCAGTTAACCGGTCCATGGGGTTAAAGGTCAGGATTTTCTCGAGAAAGTCCAGTGCTGCCCACAGAATGAAAAGCATTAATGTTACCATTTGGGGGCAAAACAATCCAGCTGTAAAATATACTCATTTTGATACTTTTGTTCAGGCCAAAATATTATTTAAAAAGCCCCCAAAAACTGAAGAGGCTGGATGGATAAAGTGAGAAACAACCAGGGGGGTGGAGAGGGACATTTTTGTTGCAAGCATCACCTTCAGCACTGACACCTCGTAGCAGCTTCGCCAGGGGAGTCTGTGGCTCGGACATGTCGTTCTTTATGTAAACGGGGATGACGCTGAGGAGCTCCTGACGATCTTCCTCATGGATAACGGGAATGGATTCCAGTATCAGCTGCATTTGTTCCAGCTCGTGGGCACCTGGATATTCAGAGCAGCAGAACCACACATTAAAGTAAGCAAGGTCAAAGTGTGGATCAATTGCGTTACACACAATCTGAGACTACACTACTGGGAATGCATTTCTTTATTTTCATAAATAATTTAAAGCAAAAGTTTCATAAATAATGTATGCTTTTTGCAATTTTTTAACATATTTATTACTCCTAAATCTACTGTGCATTCACAGGATTTTGGCCATCCAATACATACAAACTACTTAATGAACAAGTAATCTCATTCTGTGGAATGGTGCAGAGAACACCCACAAGCAAAATCTAATTTTATTTTGAGAAAATAAAGATCTTGTTATCATCAAGATCAAAATAATCTACACCCAGTAAACCGACCTGCAAAAAGAGTTTTCCCAGTCAGCATTTCAGCAAAGATGCAGCCGGCAGCCCACATGTCAATGGCTTTGGTGTAGTTATTGGGGGAAAGCAGAAGACGGGGAGATCTGTACCATTTTGTGACCAAACCTTCAGAGAGATGGCCCTGAAAGAGAAGGCACATGTCAGTCATTCTGTTGTCTCATACCCTGCAGAGCTCTTGAATCTTCCCTTTGTGCTCGCAAATGAAATTGGGTCAAATTATTTTTTCTGTCCTTTAAAATATGTAGATAGGGCCCCTCCCATCTTCACTCTTACAAATATGAAGCTGGTGGAAAATAAATAAATAAACAGGACAAATCCTTGGATTATCCTGGGCTGTACTGCACACCGGCACAGGAAGGGGGGAGGTTGCATGTGAAAATCACATGAGAATTGTGCACCCTTTTTCAGCTGCTCCTGACATCCCTGTGGAGACTAGGGATAATCCCTAATTTTCCCCTCTTGTGCCTGAAGTGCAACACCAGCCAGACAGATCCATGACATAAATCTGCAGTTTTAGGCCACTGTCAGCAACAAAACCTAGGTTAAGAGTTTGCCCACTAGAAGCCAACAACAATGTACCGAGCCTGGCAGGGCACCTTGAAACAGTTAGTCACAGAATTCACAGAATAATTCAACAGTCACAATTGAAGGTAAAACCAATGCAAACAAAAAATAAATAAATCTAAAGACTACAATGACTCACTTCACCTTGCCAAAAGTTCCCATATTTTTAGGCACAGAGATCCTGCAGCCAAAAATAAACCCAAAAATGGATATTTGCTTAATTTGAGCGTACTTAATCATTACATCATTACGGAAAAACGCCAAGCCGTCTCTGAACCAGGACATTACACAAGATGGATTACATACTAAATAGACTTACATCCGAAGGGGGATTTATTTTTAACAAACTTTCCATCCCAAACATATGACACCAAAATGTGTTCACATGTTAGGACAAACCAGAAAGGGTGGAAAGTGGGTGCAAAGTTATAATAATAATAATAATAATAATAATAATAATACATTGTCAGCACTGCTGGCGTGTGATCGTTCGCAAAGCTCACTACTGTAACAGATCTTACTGTGTATTTGATCTTCTCTTACTGTAGAATATGTATGTTTTGTGTAATTCGCCCTGTGCTAAGAAAATACATTTATTCATAAATTGTTAATCATGCGCAAACCAACCCGGGACACATGACTCGTAGGGGTACTGGATTCGGTGTAACACCACATTTGTGCCAGTGGCGGAAGAAACTGCCCGTAAGGACCAGTTAATGACCAGTTCATTAACAAACAACATTTCTGGTCAATCTATATCGTCGCATTAACTCTCATCATCATATATAATGTCGTCTCTCATTGCTGCCATTTGCCAACTCCTAACGAATGATTGACCTGGTGAGACCATATTGTCACTGTAGTGTCTCTCTGACAGAGTGCTGTTGCTGCTGATTTCCCTAATTTCTAATCAAAACTCTCCTCACTGCTCGCGTCTCTGCTGGCATTTTAAACATGGCGGCTGAACTCCAGCCAATCACTTTTGGTAGAGACGTCTTTACCGGCCCCCGGCCCCTGACGTCACTGGTTCTTTGGTTCCAGACCAGCAAGATTTTGGTGCCAGAAAAAGCAGCTCTGTGTGGCGGAAAAGCACTAACATCGGCCAACTCTGGCAGACTCGCTCCCTCCTCGTTTTTCAACATGAAATTAAAAAAAAAAAGTCATATTTGCCGGTCGCACATGTGCGAGCAGTTGTAAAAAATACTCGCACTGTCTCAAAAAATGGTCGCAGTCTGGAGCACTGGGTAAAATGAAAGTGTAGTGCATTACAGTTATTTTTTCCCCCATATGAAGTCACCATAGAGGCTGTAAAGGCACGGAGAGCCTTTTATCGTCTATTACAATCATCTCTCCTTTAGTATGAACTTCTCTTTGTATTATCTCCTTGTGGACTCTGGAATTGTATTTCAGCCTTGACCATTAGTTAGGCTATGTCTTTTGCCAGGTTGTAACTGTAGGCGTTTGCTCAATTAGTCATTGTACCAGAAAGCAAGGCTGGAGCTGTGGCTCCTCCTGTACACTCACTTAATCACCAAAATATTCATACGGTGTTTTATTATGGTATTTTCTTCAAAGAAACAAGAAAAGTTAAGTTTTATTAACCTTTTCTCTTTAATGACTAGGGGAGGGTAGAGCTTTGCATTAATGCCCAAATTAAAATCAACAAATTAGTGATCTTTTAAACCATGGGGTTGTCCATGCCTACTGAAGGAACATTTCTAGGATATTTTGACCACACCATGAAGAATTATATAACAGATGAGGAGCGCTTTAAAAATAGAACTAAATATTTGGTGTTATTACTCTGGACCAGTTCTGCCAGCTCACACGGTGAATATCTGGAGGTTTTCCCAATGATGCGCTGAACGTGCTGTAACAAAATAAACAAGCCTTAATTCGGATGTAAACAGCGCACAGTATCGATTTCACACTTGGCTTTCCAGATTTTGGATAAAAATAAAAGCTGTCAACCCAATGTAATGTCAGCTGCGTTTTTAAAGTAAAACACACCATGGTTTTTCCAACATGAAATCATGCACTGCCAATATTTGCTGTTGGAACCATAGCCCATTTATACTAGGACTTACACTGGAACATTCAATATCCAGTAAATTTACAAGTGCAGTACGAGAGAGTGCACCGTGTCCAGTCTTAATGTGGAAAACTACCATTTACAGACTAAACAAGAAGCTAGAAGGCTGGGTTTACGGCCTGTGCAGCAGTCTACAGCAGCTCTTGAACTAGATGGGAAAGGACGACTGTCTGCGGTTTCCCTTGCTGCCTTTCAGCCAGCCTCAACAGCTGCCTCCCTGCATGCGTGTAGTCACTTCCAGGACCAGCCGACAGTATCAGGAACTGACGTAATCTCTTGCTTGAAAACTCTAGTGAAACTGCCTAAATGACTCTGTGCAGGTGTGGCCTCTGTCAGTCTTCACTTCACCTTTTACGTTCTCTTAACAAACCATTAACACCTTAACATACCACTCACATACCCTTTCGATTCTCATGCTGACTTGCATGTAGTTATCGTTACATTTACTCAACTAGGACACGGCCACCATTTCACAGTATGAAAATGCTCTCCTGCTACAGTATACAAATTCCAGAAGCACCGACACGGATTACAATCACAAATGTGTGCAGGGTGCCTCGCATATCCGAGGGAAGAAGAAATAATAAATCTTATATTATAAACTAGATTAATAGAAGAGATCAGTAAGACCCAGTCATTAATCAGTTGTTACAGAGATGGGGGTGGGGTTGAGAGAGAGACTTAATATATGTTATTTAAATTAATGCAAATTCCAGGCATGCCTCTGGTGGAAACAGTAATTCGTGGCAGACTGGTCTTGTGTGTCTAAGAAGGCTCTGACAGCACTCACCACCACAGAGCTGCTTAAAACAGGGCCCTGATCCTTATAACTCTGAAACTTTGAGCATTGGCATTACTGAACTGAAAACATGATTATATTAATATACAGGCATTTAATTGGATTTATATCCCTGTGCCTTTACCTATGTAGTCTGCTTAAGATTAAAAACAATGCTTTGTTTCCACATCAGACACACCAAAATTAAACAGAAGTAGCCTCCCCTTTTTCCATGGAAATTTCTCAGGAGGAGGAGGAAAAGGAGTTACTTTCCAGCTTTCACTTTAAGATCTCTGCAGGACCCCAGTATCCACACTGGAAACAAGCCGTTTATATAGGATTTGTATTACACATTAAAATGGACACATGCTTTATTTCCCAAGCACAAAAGCAAAGACCCTTCTTTTTTACAGCATGTGAATAGGCTCTCTTAATTTAGAAGCCAGGAACTACCAAAGGCATGACATTAATGCCTTACTCCAGTGAAACGTACGTGCACCCTTGTTACAAATTGTGAAATACCCCGACTGGCTTTCAGACAGGGTCAAATCTAAAAGATTGCATTTGCACAACACTGCACAAGTCTGACAAACCAAACTAGCTGTGGAGGAATGCTGGCAATCAATCCTCATGCCTTTCAGGGACTCCTGCCCAGCTGAACTCCGGTGACACAAGGATTTGGAACTTGAACCGAAATCCCAGTTTGAAACTGCAAGTCACCACGCTGCCTGCAGTCTTGTCTATCCTGATTTCACTCATGTGGGCCTGGCAGGAACACAGTGCCCTTAAAGATTATTAAAGAAGGCAACATATTAATTTGATCTAAGGTAGCATCTCCCATGTGCTCACAATGAATATGCATAATGAAGTTCAAATGCAGATCACATTTGTTCAGGTACAAACCACCTAGGGGAAACAACATACAAGCTTAGCAGAAATGCAGTGAAACTATTCCACTATTCCAGTATTCTATATTTCACTCCCCTGAATAGAGAGAGTTAAGTGAAACCATGTCATCTTGACGGGGCTTTGTTTCTGTGAGCACACCTCACCGGATAGTGCAACATTTGGAAATATTCTCGCTCCTAACAGAAAGAAATCATACAAGTAAATCCCCCCCTTGCATCAACAACTGAATGCAAGATGCACGATCTTACTGGCGGCAGTTCTATTCTGCAATCTAACAATAGCAAGCCTGTGACAGCGAGTGAAAGCTGTAAGTGTGCTTATAATCTGACAAGGATAATCTTTTAAGGGGTTACCCACAAGTTCATAAAGGACTGCCCCAAATTAGCTGTTGTATATGATCATGCCATTATTAGACTTCGCTGTAAGCTCAAACCTTCTCCGACAGGAATGTTGACTCAAAAGCTGTGACATTTAACAGGAAGATCAACGGTCTGCCACTGAAGCCACTTCATACATTTGCTAGAGAACACTGCCAGGAGCGTCACAATTTATAGTTGCTTAGGCAATCTTCAACAAACACCACATTTTCCCCAGTGGATAGGAGACGTGCAACATTTGCCTCCACAGAGGACACTGAAAAACCTGTTGTCCGATCAGTTGAATTATTAGAGCTCCGCAAAACACCTAGAAGTCCACACCTGGTTCAAATAATGGGTTTGTGTTTCACTCTTCGTAGCAAGTGAAAAGCAAATACACGTTTTAGGAGTTTAGCTATCTCACAGCATTTTTTTTTTTTAAAGCAGGACACTTTAGAATTTGTGAAACCTGGTAAAGCAAACTTAACAAGGAAATTACTCAACTCACAAAACCAATTTCCCAACTCCTCCCTTTCTCATGAAGCAAACTCCTGTCGAAGACTGAAATTGGAATGGTTAAACAGCAGGATGCTGACGTTATTAAAGGAAATATGCATGGGCCCTTGACAGTTATTTGGAGGAACCACATCCTCTGGGATAGGAAGCCAAGGCGTCAGTTTCCTTACCTTCAGGAACTCAGGCTTTTTGTTGTCTTGAAGTACAAATGAGACTAGCACTGAATGCCTTCCGGATAGGAAACTGCTATGCTTCATTGTACTGACACAGAATCCCTCCCTAGTGAACGATTTTGAATTTGGAAATGATTTGCGATTAACTCAACACCACAAGCTCCAATTAAACGAAATACAACAGTCCATCTTAGAAACTTACCTTGTGTGAATAATGGGGATCCATTATGCGTGCCAATCCGAAATCCCCGACCTTCAGCACCAGATCCTCGGTGTTAATGAAGAGGTTGGCAGGTTTGAGATCCCTGTGCAGGACGTTAGCTGAGTGGATGTATTTGAGGCCCCGGAGCAGCTGGTACATGAAGAGCCGGGCATGGCCTTCAGACAGGAGACCCTGCTCCAGCAGCTTGCACAGGTCCGTCTCCATGTACTCCTGCACGATGTACACGGAGTTGAGTTCGGTCAGCGAACTCACGTCCTCGGTCATCTGCCTCCCGTTGGGTCCCAGGATCTCGAACACCTTGACAATGTTGTCGTGGTCAAGGCGGCGGATGATTTTGATTTCCCTTAAGGCAT
Source organism: Amia ocellicauda (assembly GCF_036373705.1). Taxonomy (NCBI): domain Eukaryota; kingdom Metazoa; phylum Chordata; class Actinopteri; order Amiiformes; family Amiidae; genus Amia; species Amia ocellicauda. The sequence continues at coordinate 21,818,161 of NC_089853.1, forward strand.
GTTTCACACTTTGGGGGTCGGTGAGGATGATCTTCTTCACCGCAACCCTTTTGTCACAGTCATTGTCCACAGCAGAGAACACTAGACCATTGCCACCATAGCCAAGTGGCTTCAAGTCCATGTAGCGGGAACCCAAATCAAAGCCATGAATGTTCATTAGGCTTTCAAACTTTTCTGCCATTTTTTTTTTTAGCTTTTTGTTTTGTTTTTGTTTTGTATTTACTTGAATTTATAACATTAGAATTCTCTATGGAGAATTAATGGTTATATTTATTTATATATATATATATATATATATATATATATATATTTAACAATTTCTTAAATTCAGGAGATGTGCAAGGCTCATTGTATTAAAACCGGTTTAGTTTTCGCCTTCTGAAAATTGACTAAACAAGCTGACCAGCTCAGTCGGCAATGTTCCCCGTCTGTCTTTCACAGCTTCTCAAGAGAAAAACAGAGAAAGCCCAACACTGATATGTAGGCAAATAATTGTATTGTCATATTTCATAAAAGTGCAGAGGTTAACTCCTGAACTTTATTTATTTTATTTTTAAAAGTTTAAATTTCCACTAGTGTTTGAAGGACTACAATGGAATGAATCTGGAGGCCAAATAAAAAGCTAACATAAAAAATATTAAATAAAAGAGCGCCAAATATCATCCTCACAGTGCAGATACATTCAGTGTAAGACTGGTCCTGAGCAGCGTCATTCTACAGTGCCAATTAGCACTAAAATATTTCAGAATTATTTTTATTTATTTTTTTTTTACTTTTTTTTGTATTATTATTACATTTAAACAACTAGAGTCTGGCAGCTTTCCTTACACCAAGATCCTCTTGTTAATGATCGGGTGGCTCCAGCTCACCACAGTCGCAATCAAAGCTATCCTCCATTTTACATTGGGGTAACCTGAAAAACAACAAAAAACAAAGAGATGGGGGAGAAAAGTCATAATCTGATCCTTTGTAGTCATCTTCTAAACCAAACAAATCCATTATATTGCAGGGTCAACTGGGGACATAAAATGCCACTGATTTTAATAATTCACAACTTCTCGTGCTGTTGCATATTTGACATGACATCTTTCCCAGCCTTGTTTTTCTTGACTTTAGTACAGCTTTTTAGCAGCTCAGGACTGTGCAGATGTATTCACAACAAAGTTACATTCTTGTAAATTTGGAGCAGTGTTATCCAGCTCTAGGCCTGGTGACCCACTAATGCTCCATGTTTCAGATCCATTTATTTGAACATTCACTGACTTAACACTGCACTTCTCTGTTCTGGAGACCAAACTGTAAGTGGCAGTATGATTCATAGAAGTTGGAAAAAGCCAAGGGGGTCCCAGGGCTAGGATTGGCAATTGGTGGTTAATAGGGTCCCCATTGCCTTACTCATTCAGCTATTTCATGCCTAGTGGTGTGGTTGCCTCCTTTCTCTGGAGTGATCATATTAAATTGCTCGCTCCCCAATTGCTTCATCTGTCATCTTTCAAAAGAAGACACATGCTGCAACAGGCGCCGACTAAAAACGGTCGACACTTTAAAGAAAACAAAATTGGTAATGGCAAATGGCATTTCAGAGCTGAATGAGTCAAATAAAGAGTTTCACACAGCAGGGCTATGAAGAAGCAGCGCTCAGTTCTGCTTTGCTCAAGGCAACAGACGACCTACACAATATAGAGTGAGCAAATAGGCCTACTATAAATGGTTTTGGTAAAAGGACTGGGAACCTGACTACTTGCTTGTTTGTACTTATTTATTACTCTTGAGCTGTAAGCTTAAAGTTCTCTATATGTACTATTGACTATTAATGCACTTTAGTAATATAAATTAACTACATGACAGAAAAAAGGGGACTGATTAATACTTGACAATGTCATGTCCACTCTATAATAATTGTATAGATCATGCACACCAGTCAACAGTTCTTCCTCTAAAGCAGGGGTGGCTAACCCTGGTCCTGGAGAGCCACAATCCTGCAGGTTTTCCAAGACTCTCTAAATCACCAATAATTTGATACCTTGAACACAGGGACATTTTGCCTAATTAAGACCCACAATTGTTTCAATTAAGCAGTTAACAATCTGGATAGAACAAAAACCTGTAGGCCCCATGGCTCTCCAGGACCAGGGTTAGCCACTCCTGCTATAAAACTGGATCTCAATCCTAGTCCTGGGGACCCCGTGCCCTGGTGGTTTTTGTTCCAACCGAGCTCTGAATTACTTAATTGAACCCTAGACTTTTGAACTAATTGACTTTTTAAATTGTGTTGCTTATAAAAAGCTGGATATTTCAAGTTCCATTTTAAGATCTCAGATGAGGCAAATTAGGGTTCCATTAAGTACCCTACTAGTAATTAAGTAATTGAGAGCTCTGTTGAAGTTAAAAAACAGCAGGGCAAGGGGTCCCCAGGACCAGGATTGAGAACCACTCTTCTAGAGTGACACAAAAATCAAAGCAAAATGTATAGAAGTAAGCACAAATATATCCTTTTGGTACCGTGATCAAACTGGCAAAATTAAAATATGAGTACAGGGGTCGCCAACCCTGGTCCTGGAGAGCCAGAGGGCCTACAGGTTTTTGTTTTATCCAGACCGTTAAGAGTCAATTATTGGTCTTAATTATGCAAAATGTCCCTGTGTTAAAGATTCCAGTTATTGGTGATTTACAGAGAAGTGTAAAACCTGCAGGATTGCAGCTCTCCAGGAACAGGGTTGGCCACTCCTATACTAGTAGATTCCAGTTAACGAAGCAATAAAAGGAAAAGTTAGATTAAAAATCTGCATTTTGTCATACTGTTACAAATCACAATCCATCCCTTTTTTCTTTATTAAAGTGCCAGGTGTTGTGCAGGGGTATTGCCAGAGGGCAGAACACACGTACATGCGATCTACCTTGAAACCCAGCACTTTAAGAACTGGTCAGTTTTCCAGGAAGTGCGGCTTCGGTAGAAGAGTGGAAAAAACGGTGTGTGACGTCAACCCCCTCTCTCCACGCTTTAGATAGTACAAATAGATAATAATAATAATAATAATACGGAAACCTACGACATGGGAAAGGACAATGCAGTTTATCTGTAAATTGCAACAAAGTCCGGGTCATATAAGGAAAAACAAAAACACATGTCTGTGTCCTTTCGGTTTGGTGGAGTTTTCATTGTCCTATTTCAGTTCCACAGCCGCCGCGGCCACGTTGCAGTTTTTGCGGGGTGTGATACAGTGAGACAAGTTTTCACAACTCGCTGTGTTCAACTAAACTGTTGTTTTAAAATAGACTAAAAAAATAAATCTTTGCCAGTGGAAGAAGTTCATTTGACACCCAACGCTAACCGGCTTTGGTTTATTTTTAGGGCCGAAAGCAAACGGTGCGATTACTGCGAATAGCAACAAGTACAATGTCATGTTTCACCTTTTAATGTACAGGATTAACCCTGTTGGGTTTTAAAGTGTGATTTAGATTTGTTACCATTCATATTTATAGCGACGTTCAACTTGGCGATCTAGGCACACCACAGGACAAAACAATACTGTAGAAAACGTATTCATATCAATAGTGAATATTTCTCAAACGTAGACATGGACATTGTATGGTTGTAATGGTAGTCAGTCGAAGCAGTAATCTGATGTCTAATTATAGGCTAACCGGCCTCAGTTTAGGCCAAGGCCAACATCCCGGAAAAGAAAACGAAACGCTCTCCTATTCCAAGTCAAAATCATTACAACCACTTAGTGTAAAAGGACATTTATAATTAGACTTTATACTATAGTAGAAGGACACACTTTCATTTAACTTTCAGTTACATTACGTCTTTAAAGTCTACATAATAACACACATTGCAGTTTCAACACCAAACCATAACCCCCACAGCCTAGACAGAAACGAGCTGCCTACGTAGTATAACTACAAAGGCAAAATTAAAAATATGTTGAACTGAATGAAACAATGATGCCGAGATCAAGCACAATTGTGTCTTTCTATCCCTTCAACAGTAACAGCGCGGAAGGATATATGTAGCCGCCCGTGATCCTGAACCCAAGGTGGCGAGTCGGTCAGATCATACGGCGCTCAAGAGCAAATGGGCCTATATCATACATATATATATATACATATATATATATACAGTGATCGTGAGGTTAAGCCCTATTGCCCACAGAAATGAACGTTTTCATCACTTTTCCATCATCACGGCAATGCATTTCGTACACATATTCGTATATTTCGCAAAGTCTTTCACGGGAACAAAGGCGCCGTTGTGTGTCACCACGACAGCACGTCATCATGCATCACCAACAACACAAAGAAAGCTTTCCTCTCCCAGCAGTGAAAGACCGGACCGGCATCAGCTACACACATAAAAACGACATATGTACATTTTATAACCCCCCACACACGACGCTGGGAAAACGCCACCCCACCTGCGAGGTCTATAGAATCACCTAATGGACTTACTGTTCGTATCCGTGTCATTTGTGGGGGTTTTCTATTGATCATTAGCTGGGTCTGCGCTCCGCTCCCTCTGCCCTGCGAGTCTGCTGCAATCGCCATTCAGACTGTGTAGGCAGTGTATTTGCGTCAGTGGTGCACAATAGCGAGGAAGGGTGATGTAAATATGGCGGGAAATTTAAAATCATTTGCATTTGTGCATTCAAATTGTTATTGTTGTAGTACATGCATATTCATATGGTTCTATTTTGTTATCCACATACGTATGTTCTGTTTTATAATAGTGACATATGTGTATTGCTATCCAACCTGCTGATAAGAAAAGCGTATTCAGTTAATGATTACTTTATGACAACACATACATCATAACATAGATATATACATTTATTTTCTCGTTGTCGTAGAGAGATTAATAACAATACACTAATGTGACAGACGGCAGGTGAATGATAATTGGGATTGTGCAGGCAAAGTAGACACTTATCGCTACGATTAATCTGCAAATAGTTGGAGAATTCATATAATGCACTGAACAAAATACCATTTAAAAATAAATGCATGCATACATATATGCATACATGTGTGCATGCATACATACATTTGAATGACATCTGCCTTAATACTGCCAATATACGTTTGCATTGAAATTATAGTAATAACACCAAAGACTGTATGTAAAAGGAAGTAGGCTAAACATACAAGTCACATTTTAATTTTAGCTGAGACATGTGCATAACAGTTAACCTGTGGGTGTGGTTGCATAAGATGGAGAATTCTGCAGACCAAACTCAGTAAATGAACTGAACTGTTCCATTTGATGGGCAGGGAAAATTGTGGCCAAATATGACCTATTATTCAAATTGGAAGAAACATTATATATTGCATTATAGTGAAACAAACAGGAATGTATATATTAATACATTCATTAATCATTAAATGGTAACCAAGATCAGAATATTAAGCATCTGCAAACCATCACCTATAGGAACCCCAGTAGCCAGAGGCAGAAATTGCATTTCAGGCACTTATAAATAAACAAACAGAGGATCATTATCCCTATTAATTTAAGTATTTTCATTACCTTTTTGATGCTGTTTTCTGTACAGTCCTATGTATTTGTAGGTGTTGAAAAACTCAATAAAAGGCAGTTATTGAATTGTAAGAGATTGGATAGTGTTCCAAAGCATAATCACCTACAACATTATATAAATCTGCAATTTAAAAAACAATCCAGAGGGATGTGCTGAGATGAAAGAGCTACTGAAATACAGAGCGTCAGAAAGTAATATTTTGTCTGTCATGAATTCAAAAACATCCAGGACTGTTTATTGCAGCAATAATGTCTTTGAACCAATCAGGTCCCCTGGTTCCTTGACAGGATTATGTTGTTCACAGTTCATTTACATTGTTAAATCCCATGCCATGGGATTAGGGTTTTATAGCAAAATATATTTGCAGATGTCAATGTAATAATATTTTCAGATCAGGATTAGCAGTGTTTATTGAGAAATATCCCCAAAAGCAGTCTGTTGTGCTGACTCTGAAGTTCTTCTGTCATGCAGATACACCGTATGCACTGTTTATTGCCAGAATTTATGTATTTTCCAGAATAACATCCAGCTGTTGGAAAATCACCAGATTTACCTTTCTTCAGCCTTTTTTTCTTTTCTTTTTTTTCCCTTTTTTTTAGAATAAACTCACAAGCAGGAAAACAAAAGATGTAGTTGCAGTAGCTGTGGTGTTTTTCATTTGCTCTAATCTTGTGTTAAACCTGCTTTTCATCGTAGAGCAGAGTCCCGGCTTCACACCCAGAGCAGCCTGTCTCAGCAACAAAACAATGATGTAACACCAGCAGTGAGAAAATATCGGGATTCATAGCTTGTCTGCCTCTGATGAATGAGGGGCAGAAACGCCAGCTTTGCATGAACGTGAGAGCCAGAGCTTTGCAGTGCATCAGCACAGAGGGACCATGTGGGTAACCATGTGCTTGAGAATGCAGCACAATTCTGCTACATAACCAGTGGAGGAGGTGTGTGTATGCGACAGAGGAGGACATGAGAAGTGGATGTATTGCTGTGCTGTGGAGGTGAACTAGGATATTCTTCTTGCCAAGTATCCTACTGTGTCTGTCTTTATATCACAGAGAATGCATAACTGCATCAATGTTCAGATATTTCAAATATTTTCTTCTTCATCTTCCTCCTCCACTCCCTGCTCTTCAAAGATTACATTACATGTACCAATAGATGTCCCTTTCTGAAACAGCATAGTGCAATCGACTTTGCAGTAAACATGAGTGTCCCTACACGTTGAACATTGTTACCGCTATGCTAGTGACAGATTTAAACACTTCCCAAATCTATCTAGCCTATCATATCATATTCAATTAATTGCAATAACTCCTTTAGTATAATCAAACCATTATATATATATATATATATATATATATATATATATATATATATATATATATATATATATATATATATATATATATATATACACAGACGGGTGACAAATTAAAGGAAAAAACAACATAAAGTGTCTCAGTAATTTTTGCTAGAACAGCTTCAGTGCACATTGGCACAGATTCTGCGAGTCTCTGAACTCTACTGGAGGGATGAACACCATTCTTCCAAAAGAAATTCCCTCATTTGGTGTTTTGATGATGGTGGTGGAGAGCGCTGTCTAACACGTCGGTCCAAAATCTCCCATAGGTGTTCAATTGGGTTGAGATCTGGTGACTGCAAAGGCCATAGCATATGATTCACATAATTTTCATACTCATCAAACCATTCAGTGACCCTCGTGCCCTGTGGATGGGGGCATTGTCATCCTGGAAGAGACCACTCCTATGTTTCATCATAGGATAAAGGTGATCACTCAGAATAAGTTTGTAATGATTTGCAGTGACCCTTCCCTCTAAGGGGACAAGTGGATCCAAACCATGGCAGGAAAATGCCCCCCACAGCATACCAGAGCCTCCGGACCCCCTCACTGTAGGGGTCCAGCAGTCAGGCCTGTACTGTTCTCTTGGTGTCACCACACATGCGCTCGCCGTCTTGTCAAGAACACTAGCTAGTTGAGCGTCTTTGTGACTGAAGCTCCTGCCATTCGTGCCCCAATAATGACTCCTCTTTCAAAGTCACTTTTTAGATCCTTTCCTCTTGCTATCTTTATCCAAATCAAGGTTAACTGGGCCTGCTCAGCATTTTTATACATGCCACAGAGCATGTTAGGATGTTAATTGCTTAATTGTATCATGCAGTACACATCTTTGGAAGCATCTGCATTCGTTATGATCCTCCACTCATTTATTCAGATTTTTCCTATGATTTGTCACCCATATATATATATATATATATATATATATATATATATATATACACTCACCTAAAGGATTATTAGGAACACCATACTAATACTGTGTTTGACCCCCTTTCACCTTCAGAACTGCCTTAATTCTACGTGGCATTGATTCAACAAGGTGCTGAAAGCATTCTTTAGAAATGTTGGCCCATATTGATAGGATAGCATCTTGCAGTTGATGGAGATTTGTGGGATGCACATCCAGGGCACGAAGCTCCCGTTCCACCACATCCCAAAGATGCTCTATTGGGTTGAGATCTGGTGACTGTGGGGGCCAGTTTAGTACAGTGAACTCATTATCATGTTCAAGAAACCAATTTGAAATGATTCGACCTTTGTGACATGGTGCATTATCCTGCTGGAAGTAGCCATCAGAGGATGGGTACATGGTGGACATAAAGGGATGGACATGGTCAGAAACAATGCTCAGGTAGGCCGTGGCATTTAAACGATGCCCAATTGGCATTAAGGGGCCTAAAGTGGGCCAAGAAAACATCCCCCACACCATTACACCACCACCACCAGCCTGCACAGTGGTAACAAGGCATGATGGATCCATGTTCTTATTCTGTTTACGCCAAATTCTGACTCTACCATCTGAATGTCTCAACAGAAATCGAGACTCATCAGACCAGGCAACATTTTTCCAGTCTTCAACTGTCCAATTTTGGTGAGCTTGTGCAAATTGTAGCCTCTTTTTCCTATTTGTAGTGGAGATGAGTGTTACCCGGTGGGGTCTTCTGCTGTTGTAGCCCATCCGCCTCAAGGTTGTACATGTTGTGGCATCACAAATGCTTTGCTGCATACCTGGGTTGTAACGAGTGGTTATTTCAGTCAAAGTTGCTCTTCTATCAGCTTGAATCAGTCGGCCCATTCTCCTCTGACCTCTAGCATCAACAAGGCATTTTCGCCCACAGGACTGCCGCATACTGGATGTTTTTCCCCTTCTCACACCATTCTTTGTAAACCCTAGAAATGGTTGTGCGTGAAAATCCCAGTAACTGAGCAGATTGTGAAATACTCAGACCGGCCCGTCTGGCACCAACAACCATGCCACGCTCAAAATTGCTTAAATCACCTTTCTTTCCCATTCAGACATTCAGTTTGGAGTTCAGGAGATTGTCTTGACCAGGACCACACCCCTAAATGCATTGAAGCAACTGCCATGTGATTGGTTGGTTAGATAATTGCATTAATGAGAAATTGAACAGGTGTTCCTAATAATCCTTTAGGTGAGTGTATATACACACACACACAGTGGGTCCTATTTTCTTGAATGGTTTAAGCATTTCCTTAAAATACTATCAACCCAACACTTGAGTTGTGCAGTGCCTTTATAGAGGAATCGAAATCCATATGAGGTAACCATCTGCAAGGATCATATTCCCACCAAGCAGGGACTTTAAATCCGTGAGTTCAGATGTTCCGTGCCAGGTTGGAATATGATTCTTCCTCTTGATGCAGAGAAGCTCTCTGCATTTCCACAGCCCTTTGTTTGGGCTATCAGTCAGTGCCTGTCAGAATGCCTGGCATAGTTCGGAAAGAGGGCAGCTGGGCCTGTGCCACTATATAGATATCACTTTCCTGTGTCCTTTTTCAGAAGGAGGCTGCAAAAACGTCAATATTAACTACCGAGAAAATCTGCACAGCTATGTTCTCCAGCTCAGTTTATCTAATTCATTATTCGAGTGTAAAATAAAATGTCACTTGCTGGCTCATAAAGGTAACGTTCCTAACTCTGCCGTCTCTATGCATGTGATTGTATCTAGTAACACATTTAGTTGTTATGCAAACAGGGTGTCCTGCACAGGTCAGTATTAGTTGATGTGTTCTCTGTGTGGAGTTCGTATCAAGTGTCCGGGGAGTCTGAGGATTGCTAGGGACGCTGGCGAAAACACATTGAAACTTTCAATCAAAAGTGTATCCAAGCAAGTTGCAGAATAAAGCAGTGCTATGTTCTCATGCACGCCATTTTTTGGTTGGTTTTATTTAGTTTTAGTGAGGGTGGAAGATTCCAGGGGCCCACTTGGATGCCATCCAGCCACAGGGAGGGGGCTTGTGGGGGCTGCTTGGGTTCTAGTAGTGTGTATGTTATGCCTCTCTTTCTGGGTAACTTCTTAAAACGTGTGTGGTTGTGGTGGGGTTTGGAGGGGGAGGGGTGTTGTCAGTGAATTATAGGGCTCTTGCCTCAATGCCATTTTATATCTCAGTAAAAGTGCATTTTGGCCCCCTCTCCCCAGGCCGAGGTTTTGGGGGTATTTGCCCTCGGGGTGTGTGTATCCTATGTCTGGCAACTGGTTCTAACCATATACATTGAGCACTGTGTACGCTTTTTTTACATGTTAGATTCATGTAAGATTCATTCATGTTAGAAGTGCATGACAACATCACTATTTCCATGTCTCTCTAGGTATTCCTTTGGCCACCATAAGCCAAACATGTACACATATTTTACACCATTGAAATGGTTATGGAATGCTTGAACTGAACTAGGTTTTATGGCCAGAAAACAAATGTCTACAAATGTCTTGCATGTTGCGGTTCTTTATAAGAACGGTTTGAAAAATCATTTTTTTAAATATGTTATTTGCAAACTCCCTTTTCAGATGGCTTAGGCCAAATGCTGCAAACCTCAGTCCCTTCATTGTATTGACATATTCCCACCTCTTTTATCTTCCTAGTGGATGAAGGGAGAGGTGAGTGACAGCAGCAGTATGGACATTGAGGAAGAGATGGACATTTACAGAGAGTAAAAGAAATAAGGGGAGAAAGTTCCCCTTGAAATCCACATTAATTGGTTTATTGTATCCTCTTGCAAATCAAGGTGAAAATTATCACCTACTTGTATGAATGGCTTACTACTAGCAAGCATCACATAGGGTCAACAGCAGGATTGCATAAGAGCTGAAACAAATATGGCCTGACAGGGATAGCTGGCTGGACATACCAGAGGAGCAGAGTTATGGACTGGCAGTTGCAAAGGTAAAGGCTTCATTTGAATAATGCAGAAAAAGAGAGAACTTCAGTTGTTTAACCTTTTGAAAGAATATGTAGGAAGTTTATAAATGTTTTTTTCCCTTGCTAATTCTGTTATCCCTCTTGTATATAATTCCCAAATGGTTAACTAGAGTTTGACCTAGAAAGAGTCACAGAAAAACAGTGCTAATGCACCCTAACCTCCCTTTGATATACAGTTTATTTGATTTCCACTCAGTAAGTGATTTCTTTAAACTTCAAGAGTTCCATTTGCATCACTGTCATAGAGATTTCTCAGCCGTTCCGCCTATTACCCAGAACAACAGTTACATAATGGAGACCATTCAATTTGGTTGTGTAATGTGGCAGCCTTACCTGCAGTTATAAATTGAGGGTGAAAAGGTTCAATTTAAAGTTGATAATTATGAAACTTGAGAAATGTTATGTGTCTTAGTGTCTTCTCAGGTATATTAATATATTCTTATATATCTTATAATAACAATATGGTAGATATTCTTGACCATATTCTGTCCTATTCTAACCCTGTTAATTATCAATTGATAAATCAATAGATAAATGATGTACAATATAAATCAAAGTTTAACTTTGAAAAAATATGTGCTGCTGTATGTAATTGTGAAAGAAGACAAAGGGATTTACTAGACTGTATTTATTTTGCTGTACTTCAAATAACATGGATATAGCTTGATTTAAAATATGAAAAATGACCAGTCAAGAATATCCACAACCACTATGTTCTCACAGCTTGTACTGAAGCTGTCCTGTACTGGAGTGTGTATTGTAACATACCTTTGTGAAAAGAGTTACTGTACATTCAGACTTGTTAACAATTCACATAGTAATATAATAATTAATGTGAAGGCCAGTTTAGTGTAAGTCTGTATTCCAAAGGGCAAATTGCAACACTCTTTTTGCTGAATAAAATGTTGAGGTGTTAATGATAAATCCTCACTACCAACCAGTTCAAGTTTTTATCCTGAAGGCATCATCAGCAGTTTTATTTTGGATAAATCTATCTCTGTTGACCTTGATAACTCAGAGATGATTTATTGTGTGTTAGCTGGTCAGTTACATAACGTTTGACACTGATCAATCAATTTTTCCCCCTGCTTGTATAGAGAATGAAAACTGTAAATTCCAAGTGTAGTTTAACATGCTGTTTATTAGTACTGATGACAACAAACAGATTAAAAAACTCAAATAAATTACTATATTTTTTAAAACTTTACAATAAGGTAAATATTTGTAATATTTAATGTCATTGACCAAGATCATAGACCATATTTAATTAACGTCTTTTCATCCTTTTCTAGCACATTTCACGATGCAACAGATTTGATTACTCGATTTTTTATATAACAGTTTATTTCGAAGTCAAGCATTTTACCTGACCAGCTATTTAATCTCTCTGAATGCAAGTGAACTTTGTAAAAAGGTCACCAACCAAAACATTAAACCTCATTGGAATGTTCTGCATAGTATAGCACTAAGTAAGCTTGTTAAGAAGAGGGCTTAGCAATATAACAATTTCAGAATAAAATGATTTTGAAAGAAACCATTCTGACACCATATATCTTGTAAAAGTCAACTTCTGTGGAGATGCTTTATATTGACTCAGCTGTTTTTCTCAGCTGTGTCTCCAGACAGTCTTTTACAAATAAAGTTCAAATTTGATTTACAAATATTTTGATAATTTGCATATCAAATTATTATATCATATTAGAGAATATGTATAAAAAAGATTGCAATATATGTTTTTCAACTTTCAGTAAATACACAAGAAAAAAATGTTATATAATCACTGACAGAGTAATATAGTAATTACATTAATTAAACACAAACTTACTTTCAAAGCCTTATACATAAGAACCGATTGTAGCTGTTGAACATTCTACTTCTATGAATGACCTATAATCTTATGTACATTGGATTTGTTATTTAGAAAGAAGCTGATGTACAAATTGGAAAACTGTTCAGGTTTGGCAAACCTGAAAGAGGTTAATTTGCCAGAGCAGTCAGCACCTGCTATACATGTTCAATTTACAAACAACACTGCAGTAATAGAATATTGTGTTGCCACAGGCCAGGGGAAATTGTTAAACTGCTCTGCTACTTACCATTGTTAGAATTCTCAGATGGATCCTTGGGCAACATTGCATTTCAATAATCCTTTTATGCTGAGCAAGAATAAATATTCCAGACTGATAGTCCGTGAAGGGAAAGGTGCAGTGTTGCCAGAGTCTGAAGCAGAGTTGTCTGAAGTTTGTGATGTTGTGCTCTGAGTATCATGTACAGCTGTTTCAGTAGTAGTTCCAAGGAGAATTAATATAGAATGGGAGAAGGGGAGGAGACAGGTCTGTGTTTGGTTTGCCTTCCAAGCTCCAACTCCAGCCCCATTGCAAGACAAGTGTCAACACCTCTCTTCGGTTTCTCTCTCTCCACGCCCCCCCACCACCACCTCCTCGCTCTTTCTCACTCTGCCTGTGCAATTCTGAACATTGAGCTCATGACCTGATCTCCTTCAGCTCCGATTGGGGCTTGCAAACACACACAGGAACTGTGTGAGGGAGAGCGGGGAGTGAAACCCCTGCTGTTCATCTGAAGCTGTGTGACCCTGTGTGTGTAAGCCTCACAGGGTGTCGCTGGCCATTCAGCCTGTCCTGACTCCCAGCTGCACTGCTCACATAAGCCTGTGAGAGAACACGTTAATGAACTTTTATAACCTCATAGAGCTGCTTTAATTCTTTCTTTAATGTTACCTTTAACCACCTCACTGCTGACTGATCAGGACTCAAGAGCTGATAGGGGGTCGTTCCCAGTTTATAGGTGTGATTCTCCTTTGTAGCACTGCTCCCTGCTGTTTGTCACATGTCTCACAGGCTCATGACATGACATTCCTGCCCTAACTAGACTTGTGTTATGAAAATAATCAAATTAAATACATACAGCCAGCAACCACACATAGATATACTTTGTATGCACTTTACACAGACCGTACACACACTTTTTGTTTACATCTATACACACTATATACACAGCCAGTGCACTGTATACAAGTTGAGACTGCACATGTAGACCCTAGCTCATACTGCTGGACTGCTCTATGCTGTTGCTATCCCATTTCACTGGACATGTATTTTTTGTGCTTCCTGTCAATATATGGCATTTTTCTAAAGTGTTTCTACATGTCTTATTTCCTTATTGCAGTTGCCTTCAGCCAAATAAATGATAACAACAACAACAACAAAAACACAAACGAATGAAGATTAAGATAAGGACCAGACGGATGTTTCACCTTACTGTGCTTAGCCACTCCACTGACCTCATTAAAGAAAAACATTTAAACACTATTATTATTTCAGTGTCTGTATGTAAGATATTATTATAAAACTCTTTATAATTTCTTAGAATAGTTGATTAGGTCATTTATTTTCCAAGTACTGATGTTGGGTTCTGATTAGTGCAGTTTTTTCCCCTGTTTCTTTTAGTTTAAGTGGTTGCATAATCAGCAGCACAAGGACCACTTAGATAATGCATTGTTCATGTCTGAAGAGGTTAAAATCTATGGATCTATAAATGTAGCCTTCCCTGACCAATGTGAAGGGCTTACATGACTTTCATACCTGGCAAGCTTGCATTCTAACTTGATTTTTTATCTTTATTATTCTTATTCTTATATAAAGAAAACGTATATAGCTTCTTTCACCTCTTACTTTTTAAGGACACAGTGCAGCAGTGGTCCTGCACTAATCTGGCAAAAATGGAAATGCTTGCCTGTGTTTGCAGCCTCCATTGACATTTCCAGGTCAGGACTGGAAACTGATGTTTGACTGTTTGCTAATTAATACGAGGTGCTGTGATGTAACTATGTTCCTAGTGTATTGCTCCAGGACATCCTTGCAAACTAGACATCAAAAGACATCAGAGCTTCCCCTGAGAACAGGTTTAATCTGTGTTTATTGCAGAAGGCACAGGGGACATCCCAGCCATGCAAGGGAATAGCAGAGCGAAGCAGTAATGATCTAGGCACCAAACTCAACAGCATGTGGATCTGCAGTTTTGTAGAAAGAATAAATAAATACTTAAAATACTCCCCCCCCCCCCACACACACACACACACACACAAACTAAGTGTTAATAATAAGTGCAGATTAAATAAGTATATTTTAAACTAAATTAAAAGATCTGCAAAGCAACACACTGAAAATATAATCTTTATGACACCTTTACTATGACAAAGGATTTGACCTACATACACAACATAGGTCTGTTTGTACCCCCTATGTAATGTGTACAGGGATCAGAAATGTACAGGGACATTGACAAATGGACTGCTGACTTCCTGTTATTCCACTGAATTGTAGCAAACTGGACTGCAGAACTAGGATTAGAGATTGCACATTTAATGAACCTAAAATGTTCTCAGTCAGACAAAGAAAACACATTGTACTAAAATGATGCACAACACATATGATCTTACTGTATAACTAACTATGCTAAAAATATTGCCAAGTAATCAGTTGTACAAGTGGAAACTGCAAATAAATATTGTATCAAACGACATTGCTTAATATCAATATCACATATACATTTTAAGGAGCAGTATATGGCATAGTATATAATAAATAGCATGTCTGTCTTTGCATCAGATTTGGAGGGGAGTCTCAGTAGGGCTGTGTGCATATATGGATGTGGGCATCTGAAAACCTATTGGTTAGCATCCTGGTACACTACAGCTTCCTGTCCTGTCAAGAGGGTGTCTGTAGCAGGGTGACACAGTGTATCTGTTCTGAAAGTCCTATTTAATTGTACATTTTTGTTGTATTTATTAATTTAATTATTTCTTCTTTATAATTTGTTCCCCCAAATCTAAGAACAAGTCAGTTCTGGTCAAGCATCCAGTTATTGGAGTGACAACAGTAGTTTTTGAGTGAATGAAACTGCATGATGTTCCTCCAGCCCTGTTTCTAGAGCAGTTATGTAATCAGTCTTTTTTTATCCCTGCATACTGGTTAATGAGTCCTGCACATCATATTCCAATTCAGTGACTTTCAAGTCATGAACCCATTTTTTTTTTTAATAGTCGCATGTGCTCTACGACTAATCTCTAATCTTTTGTTAAATGGCTTCCGTCGTGAAAGGATATGATCAATGTCCTGCCGGTTCTTGTAAGGCAGGTTGGCCAAAACAAATGTGGGAACAGAAAAACCCATTTCTGTAGTAATTTATTTTACCTGTAATGTATAACCTATTTGTTACAAAGGGATTAAGCTTTAAACAATGTTATTATGATACAGTGTGCTTATTCTTCCTTGCACATACAAATATTTCCATTAAGTTTCACCCTCTTTCCCTCTGATCTATTCAGCTACAAAGCAATTTAGATGAAGTTTGTTCTGATCAATACTACCTCCACAGTAAAACCTAGAGAGCATGCTTGGTCTCAGTGTATCATCAGAAAGTCACTTGCTTTAATGCCATGCATTGATTTTATGAACAACCTACAGGCAGACCCTTTCTGAGCTGTCATTTGGCATTAAGCACATTTCCTATTGGTCAGGAAAGTGTCCTGCAAACAAGGAAGGACAAAAGTCCCTCTAATTACAGCCAGCAGGCTTGTACTGCCATAGGTTACGGATACAGCGATGTTTTCCAAAACTGTGATGCGATTCACAAAATGACAATCAATGCAGCAAAGTTGCCTGTATAAAATATAATTATGCACACGTCTACACATGGTTTTCCAAGGCAAATCAGGTGTTATAACAAACATCACAGGCAAAAAATAAAATCATATGGGTTGTATATTAAATCTGACACCTTTCAAAATCTTGGCATCACCTGTCATACCTGAAAATGTTTATAGTACATCTCCGTATCTAAAAATCTGCTTTTCTTCAGGATGACCTGACTGTGATTTTCTCTGGGATGGCTTAAATCATAATAGTCTGTGATCAGAGTTTCATGCCTGTTTTTCTGAAATTTGTGCATCATAGTGGTTGTTTTTATGATCTTGTAAAGCAGTTTATCAAAATATTATAAACTGGGAATCATTTAGTCATAGGTCAGCCTCATAGCTTACCATCAAATATTTGTGCAGCTGTGTTCAGCCACTTCCTGGAAGCTATCTTGTTATCACTGACAAGGGTCAGGACAGTGTGAGGAGTTGCTAATGAGTTCATTCAGGTTTACAAGACAAACACAAGGAACAAGACTAATCTTTCCATGGTTTCTGCTTGGAAACAAAGATTTTCTTTATTCTTTACATTAGTTTAGACCATTTTTGATACTGAAAAAACATATTTACAAAAAATAGAACAGCATTAATAAATATGGATGTGGACAGGAATGCAGTGAAAGCTTTGCTTCGGGGATATCTGTTTTTCAAAACCAGAATCAATAACCTGAAGTGAGAGTACAGGCAAATGCACTAATGCACCATCCCATCATGTACCGTGTATCCTCAAACTCTGATACAAACATTCAAAAAAGAAGAGATATGTTTAATTTCCATGTCACCTCTCCCCACACATGACTGACCAAAGATCTAAACTGGTTGTCCTGTACTGCATTGTGGTTGAGGTCATGTTGAAGAAGTGCATGGGGGAGATCCATTTTTTTCTTTCACTTGTAACATCAATCAGAGCAGCCCTGCTGTTGTTACTTTGTGTTTGTTGATTAAGAAAAAGAAAGAGAAAAAGATCTTAAGCAAAGACCCTGCCCTCTTATTTCAAGAGCACTTATCAGGAATGAACCCAAGTGTTGCTCAAAATGTGGAGCCTATAAAACGCTGGCTTTCTGTCAACCATTCAAATGAAAACTTCCGGATTAGGTAACCCGTTTTAAATACACATTACCTGGTGCTGTGCAGAACTCCTTTGATTGTCTCTGCATAATTTCCAAGTTGCCAAATGTAGTGAGGAATGAGTAACACAAGTTGCTCAATTCAAATGAAAACATGCTGCCAGCTGACATATTTGTGTGTGGAAAGTGGATTTAATATTTATCAATACTCTCTATTTGTTGAGAGAGTAATTCACATAATAGGAAAACGGTGAGCTTCAATTGTTAAATATTTCCGCGTTCAGTCCGTAGTCAGCCAAGATAATGGTTAACATTTAAATGTCTGTTAAATTACTACTGGGTTCCTAGTAAACGAGTAGTATCACAGTAAATCAAGAGTTCTCCTCAGTAAAATAGTGATTAGAAATTATTCATAAAGCGTAAACACTGCCCCAAAAACTAAGAGCGCTAGTCAAGGAGTTAAATGACACTGGTTTCCAACAGGCCCTATGAGAGGCTATAGGTAGTTTCAAAGTGATTACTAAACCTCTTTAAGTCTCACTTGCTGCTACTTTAAATCACATGTCCTGCGTTGCCATCCCTCCTGCCAGGATTTGGGCCTTGATCCCAGAAAGGATACTCTATTGTTTACCAACATAATGCCATTGACTACCAAAAGATTGCAGCATAAAATGAGCTGTAATTTTCAAACGTGTGCTGAATGTATTGCAGTGCGTGTGGGTTTTTGTCCCCCCACCATCTTGGCTATTAAATAACATAATCTCACAGACACCTATTAAGCTGATTTAAAGGTATGTATTCTATCCGTATACCTGGTTTTCTACTGCCTTTCATGAACCGTCTCAGTGGACCCCCCACTCCGTTGCCAGTGTCTCTGTTTCAGCAGAATGATTTATGGGACAGCAGAAAAGCTTGGTTCCCATAGTGACTGCAGTCTTACTAAGTAGATTTACCATCTCTCTGAGCAGCCGTCAACATTGCATACTGCGCTGGGAATTATTTGTTCTTTTCTGGACTTGTGACCATACTGAGCCGGAAAATATGTCAGACACCATTATGTGAATACACTCTCATCCGCTCTGAAATTCTAAGGCAGGCAGGACCAGGAATCCTTGTTTGAAAATGCTGTAAGGACTGGTGCTGCAGGAACAGGAGTATTGTAAGCATGTTCTTACCTGGTTAACTGAGAGAACAGACTGCTTATCACAGCAAGCATGATTGTCTGCATATGTTTTCTGCAGTCCCTACTGTTATTTATTTTTGTTGCAGAAGAACCACTTTAAACTGCTGATATCCCATTAAAAAAACAAATACAGAGACAAATCTGGAAAATGATTGATTTATATTTCACAATGAACTATTCATAAGGTTCAAGACATAGGATCTTTAAAGCAAAACATTGAGGAAACATGAAGGAACGTTACATCAGTTAGATTTTTTTTTTTTTTAACCTTAATTCAAAATGAATATTAATTTGTTCTAAGGGCCTTTCATAACCATAGCTTTTACTGAGCCCTCCAGCTAAGAGTACACTTTTCCCTTTTCTGTTTCCCAACATTTTATTCAACCAAACTGTCCAGTTTGATATATAACTCTGTAACTCTGTGTTTGTCTGAGTGTTGGTAAGAGAGGTGTAACATTCATGCACAATGTGTCTTGTAGTTCATTTTAGTAAACAAAACCCTCTTGTTTATTGTTCAGTAGCAAAAAACAAAAAATGACATACACCGATCAGCCATTAACATTATGACCACTGACAGGTGAAGTGAATAACACTGATAATCTCGTTATCCTGGCACCTGTCAGTGGGTGGGATATATTAGGCAGCAAGTGAACATTTTGTCCTCAAAGTTGATGTGTTAGAAGCAGGAAAAATGGGCAAGCGTAAGGATCTGAGCGACTTTGACAAGGGCCACATTGTGATGGCTAGACGACTGGGTCAGAGCATCTCCAAAACTGCAGCTCTTGTGGGGTGTTCCCAGTCTGCAGTGGTCAGTACCTATCAAAAGTGGTCCAAGGAAGGAAAAGCGGTGAACCGGCGACAGGGTCATGGGCGGCCAAGGCTCATTGATGCACGTGGGGAGCGAAGGCTGGCCCGTGTGGTCCGATCCAACAGACAAGCTACTGTAGCTCAAATTGCTGAAAAAGTGAATGCTGGTTCTGATAGAAAGGTGTCAGAACACAGTGCATCGCAGTTTGTTGCGTATGGGGCTGCGTAGCTGCAGACCAGTCAGGGTGCCCATGCTGACCCCTGTCCACTGCCGAAAGCACCTACAATGGGCACATGAGCATCAGCACTGGACCACGGAGCAATGGAAGAAAGTGGTCTGGTCTGATGAATCACGAGTTCAAGGTGTTGACTTGGCCTCCAAATTCCCCAGATCTCAATCCAATCGAGCACCTGTGGGATGTCCTATCCATGGAGGCCCCACCTCGCAACTTACATTGCTGCTGGTAACGTCTTGGTGCCAGATATCACAGCACACCTTCAGAGGTCTAGTGGAGTCCATGCCTCAATGGGTCAGGGCTGTTTTAGCGGCAAAAGGGGGACCTACTCAATATTAGGCAGGTGGTCATAATGTTATGGCTGATCGGTGTTGTTTTCAATAACAAATCTCAATAAAATCTCCTATTTTTAATAACTGGGGACAGACATTACATGCAGACTGGAAAAGTGAACATGAAATTTAGGACTGTCAATGTGTCGCAAATATCGATGGAAGACATGTTGGCACTTGTGTCTGTTTACCACTAATCAGGTGGTGAACAGTTCTTGGGAAGTAGCACGATAATGATCTCCCAGCTTTCTATGCCCTCGATAAGACGGACAACAGCACGACTGTTCAAAGGAGAGGATAATTGGCTCTAACATGAAACTGGGTCAGTGCTTTTAGACAACTTCCTCTTTGTTGGTGTTTGTAGATTTTGTTTCCTAGACCATGCACAACGGGTCTGCACTTGTTTTCCTTGGATTTTAAGAGATGGCACATCCCCTTCAGAAAGACTGGAAGAAAGTTGTTGTATAGTTGACCTCATTCTTACACATCTGTCTTCCAGGTCCCATTGCTGTATCTGCTAAGGTGAATACAGTGGAACAATTCCTTGATTAAGCACCATGAAGCTCAATGAAGTTGGTGTACTCTAACGCAGGACTGGGGAATATATCAGTAAACCTGCTATTTACATATTCCACATCCATAATTTAAAGCCATGATCACGTGTGCTTCAATAAACATAGTATATAATTCTTGTGACTACATGAAAGGCAACACATATGCAACTGCTTTCAGGCTGATTCACAATCAAATTTGTTCTTTTAAGTCCAGTTGATATAATTCCTAGTTTTTAAAAGTATTGTATTTATGTGCAAATCCATCTTATTACTAATACCTTGATGACGATAGAAACAAAAAACTGAATAGGAATTAGATTGTTTCCATCTAAGTCTGGCACTGTTTAAAGAATACAGCACTGTAGATGTGATGGTGAGACCTAAAATATATTTAATTTGGTTCATTGTGGAGCTGTTGGCCTCTTCTTAAATTATGCTGTGAAAACTGGCTAGTCAACACAAAGGAACACAAAGTTACCCTGTGTCAATGAGTACATGAGGAGAGAATTTAGATCGGTAACAGGATGAGCAATCAGGATAAATGAGAAAATTGTAGGTAATGTCACAGTTAACTTAGTCTGCTATTAATTCAGAGCTCTTTATCTGTATCTCTCCTCCTTGCCTTCTTTCTGAACTTTGGTCTTCTTATCTCCCGTGCAGTCATCTCATATGGGCATTTCATTAACCTCAGGGTGGCTGAACTTGGTAGAGTTTATACTACATAATTACCTCAGCTTTTCAGCCTCCATATATATAGGGTGTGCAACACTTCTTATAAAAATGGATTCAAGCAACCTAGAATCACGCTTCTTTCCTCATACCACAGAAATGACGATAAGCTATGGTCCTGGGACCAGGACTTTCTAAGTGATATTCAGTTAACCAAAGGCAGTTATTTTCATCCTGAGCAGTAAGACTATGTTTAGGGGTCAAGGACATTATTTGGAAAGTTAGAAAGCTGAGTCAGAGTATGCAAAGGAGCTGCAAGCACTCTTACCGTCTTTATAGGCCTGTGAGCACATGCATGTGTGTGTTTAAAAACAAAAACAACAAAACAGGCACAAGTATATTGTTCTGTACCAATGTCTTAGGTTTGCCTCAGAGGGGCAGACACTGCCTTGCCACTGTGTATTGATAACACTAAAGCAACTATGATGGGGAAATCTCAAGCAGTGAAACTGTCACAGGCTCAGCAGTCCCTCAGGGCCTCGGCAGGAAGGAGGGTGACTGGGCTGTAGGAAATTTCCACAGCTGAGCAGGGACTGGTAGCTCACCTGAGAACCAAAGGGGGAGGGGAAGCTGTTTACATGGGAAATGCGGCTACAGAGAAGCCCAGAAGGGATTTCTTTCTCCCGTAAACAACCAGCTGACTCTAATGTAGAGTTTTGCTTTGTGTTTTCCTGTCAGTGACAGATTACATTGGGGTTAAAAAAAAAATAAAAAAAAATAATCTCGATTGCTTGCTCACTGTCTGTCTCTGTTGCAGAATAGGATAAAACAGAAGCAACTCATACGCACAGGTTTGCTCCTAAATGTGATTACTTTATACAATATTCATGTTACATCAATTGTTTCCATGCACCTTTAGGTCCAGATGATCCTCTTGCCATGGGTAAAATTATAAATGTATGATTTATAAACTTTTACAAGGAGGCTAAGAAGGGCAGGCATTTAATAGGCAAGCCTTCAGATGTTCTAACTCCTCAGACTTTCATTTCAGTTACAGCTTAGAAAGAAAGACAAGCCGCTGCTTTCAAAGGGCACAAGCCCACATGACTAAACCCTGCACAGCTCGGCACAGTGTAGAGGGAGGCTCACATTGCTGCAGCACATGCAGCTCATGCTCTGAGGGTAGACAGATTTTTTTTAAAGAAAAACTCTACAGCAATCTTTTGATCTCCTTTCACAAATGCCAAAGGACGGCCTGTTTATCAGAACACAAACTAATTACATTTAAATGATGTACTCATGTAATGAACATCCCAATCATGTTCCTACATTCCTGTGTTCTTGACATTATCCTTGACTGTTAAGTGGCACTTGACATAAATCTACAATGAATGGGGGTGATAGTGTTTTCAATACAAAATTGTATTTAGAGTATTTGGTCATGGACACGATGCCAGGGCTGGTGGGGTCACACACAGGTAGGGAATTACGGTGCAAAGGATGGGATTTTAAAGCCTCCTTTTTTAGTCTAACTAACTGTGCAAACAGGTCCCCCTCTAAACATATATCTAAGTACTGTTCATTTGCGGGATTTTTATTATATTATATATTATATTTTATTATTATTATTATTATTATTATTATTATTATTATTATTATTATTATTATTATTATTATTATTATTACTGTTCTCTTGCATGGTGTTTTTCACTTGCAGACCAATATAAAAATAAATTATCATGTTTGGTCAAAATACAACACTGGCTGTGTGGGTTGGGAGAATGCTGCTAGCCTCTGGACTTTACAGACAGTTAATCTTGTACTTCATGTTATATACCTTATGTCTCATGTCCTAAACCATCATTGACTGATAGCTGAATGCTCAACTCATACCCACTGTGTTATGGCAAAGCTAAATAAGTGACACAGGTCCACAGAAGTATTGAGACGGGACCTTTTAGATAAAAACATTTCCTTGCCATGCATCCTGTTCTTTGAATCACTGTGTATGTGCGTAACAGTATGTGTATGTGTCAGTGGTGCACATGAATAAAAAGACATTCATCAGCTGATAGAACTGCATTGTGAGTAATGAAAATGTGGGTCTTTCTTTATCATTACAAAGCCTCACTGACTTGCATGTGCAAGTCACAAAGAGACTCCATATGAAATAACCATCTCAGATATTTATTAAAGGAATGTCATTGACCTAGAAAACAAAGAAGTGGATTCAGTGAAAAGATCTCCACAGATAGTAGATAATAAAGATAATAATAAACGTTGTAGTGAGTACAGTGCATGAAAGTCAGTGCTCAGTGGTCACAGATTATAACAAACTAGAATGAACTACACATACCGTAAAACTGAGAACTGATACAGACATTTGCTAAGACTAGGGTTACCTAGTTACCTTAGTTATAAGGTTGCATTTCTACTGGCTAAACTAAAATTGGATGAGTGTAGAATTGTGCTCATTGTATTTCGCTGTTGCCTAGGTGCAACTATTGCCTGAACCCCAAACTTAGGCAACACCAAAGTTTGAAGCTACGCCTATATACAGTATAGTTACAAAGCTACTCATTGCATTTCAGCTCATCCAATTTTCATGTAACACTACCACTCAAAAGCTGGGATAATGTTATTTCAAACTGGTTATTGATCTGAGTAACCTTATTACTAGGAAGTGACAGGAAGTCAAATCTAATGCAGTAAGGCCTAAATGTACCCTCAATTCCCTCAAAGGCCCTCTGGTACACTAGGAACCCTTGTGAGGAGAAGAAGGGAAGGGAGCTGTGTCGGCAGATTAGGCCTGTCGTGAAGAAGCACCTGTGGCATGTTGGCTATAAATGTGTACTACTGAGTTATTTTTAGATTCAGTGTAGGTTTTCAAGACAGAAACCACAGAATGCGAGTACAGTAACTGGATCGTCAGGATTGGGTGCAGTGAAACGAAAGCCCTCTTGACTCTCGGCTGTTCCTGACTGGATGAAGAACGGGCCGGTTTTCTCTGTGAACTCACTATTGCCATCATTCTATGGAACACCACAGGGCTTTTTACAAAACAATCAGTATCAGTTTTTGCCATAGACATTTCAGAGCCTGTTGTTCATATGAAACCATGGCAGAAATATGTTTTTCTTTTTTTACGCTGTGCAGTAGAACATCAACACATCTCACCTTCACATGATTGGCTCGGACGTCTGTCTGGTTGTTTGGCTTTGCGTCAGTCTGTGAGTCTCACAGAAACGTGACACAGTTGCAAGAAGACAGAATGTTGACTTGAGCAGAAAAAGAAAAGCCAAAAATAGTTTTTTTTTTTGTTTTTTTTAACAGGCTGCTCCAGATTTGTAACAGCTGATATCAGGAGTCATTAGTAAAGTTAGTAAACTAACAAATACTTATTTCCCTCATTAACATGCAAATCAATTTATAACTTTTTTGAAATGCGTTTTTCTGGATTTGTTTGTTGTTATTCTGTCTCTCACTGTTAAAATACACCTACCATTAAAATTATAGACTGATCATTTCTTTGTCAGTGGGCAAACATACAAAATCAGCATGGGATCAAATACTTTTTTCCCTCACTGTATGTATGCATGTATGTATGTAAGTATGTATGTATGGATATATGTATATATTTCTGATTCATAACTTCAATGCCATCTTTGTGTCTGAGTGCCAGGACTAAGGAAGGACTGTCAGACCTTTCTCATCTCACAGTGGCACGTTGCGGGGTGCTGCTGGCTGCTCATCCACATGGCAGGGAAATCAGACCTTGTTAGTAGACATCACCATGGTGATAGCAGGGCACTAGAGGGGCCACCTGCTGATGCACAGGAAAGAGCCGCCATTAAAGTCACAGGCAAACAGACACATGGTGGGGAGGGAGACTTTGCGATTTGAGGTACAGGATGTTACAGCTATTCTAACCTGTGACGGACATAGTTTGAGTAGCAGTGTTAGGTCTAAGGCCCTGAATCTAATGGCAAGGGCTAGAAGGATGAAACATACTTAAGATATTTGACATTCACACGTGAAGAATATTTCTCTTGGTGAGTTGTACATTCAAAACACAGTATATTGAGAGCCACATACTCCATTTTAGTTTTCATTTGATTATACTAGCACCAGTCCAAACCATCATAAAATCTCATAAAACCATAGGAGTTCTGAACTGATCACACTAATTCTGTGAAAAGGCAACTGAACCTGCTAAGGATTGACGTTGAGCTGCTTGGGCTGTATATTTTCTTATTCTCTATTATTGTTAAAACATTTCCGTTCCCTCCTCGCCCTCCTACAGGGATCCCTAACCCAGTTTAATTTATGTCACACCGTTATGTTTTCAACTTATGTACTTCTTTCATGGCCATCACCGTATGCAGAAAAGCCAGCTACGTAATCTTTTGCTCCTGACGAGCCTTCTGTGAATATAGAGGGCAAGTGTACAGACACAACACTGATGTAGAGGAGGAAATCGCTCATTGTTATTGTGATAAAGGGAGAGCCTTGTGTAATTCAGTGACTATATCTCTCAAAATCGAGTTATCTCGTTACGTATATCCCCATAATCTAGTGCAGAACAGAAAAACATGCGTACCAAAGTCCCCAGATTACTGCACTTCACTACTGTTTTACTGACAACATACTCAAGATACAGTTAATTGTCGATAGGGCTTGTCTTTCTGATATTGCTTCTTGGAAAGGTCATTTTCAAAAACTGATGAAGACTATTTAATAATACAAAAAATAGATGATAGAATAAGAAATTAGTTATATAACCCCCAACCATGATTTATAGGACACTGGTTATTTTCAATAACTGCTACATCCAGTACAGGTCTACAGTGAGCCGAAGCCTAAGCTGGCATGCACAAGGGTGCATCACTGACACTTCGCTGAGCTCATGCTTTAGTGAAATTGTATAACTATCACATTTAATGCATTAAAAACTTCCCACATATACAACACATTTCATGTAATTTCTAATTTAGTCAGGCAAAGAACAATTTATATTATCCTGTCAAGCAACTCTTTAATCAAAGATTTTTACATTTACTTTCGTTAAGTTAAACTTAATGTTATGGATTGCAACAAGCTGAACACTTTTGTCTAGGGATATGTAGGGATATATAATCTCAATTACAGCTGCCAGATTTTCAAGAACAAATATAATGGGCATTCACTGCTGAAAAACAAAAGAAAGTTTTACTATAGCTCATTATACACAGATTTTTAAATGTTAATTATAAGTGTTGGCTGAAATGACCTCATACATATTGAAAACGGCTATTTTTTCACTTGGAGTTAAACTTCTCAGGACACGTATTTTCTCCAGACAATAGAAACTGTCTGCAGGCCATTAAATCATTGCAAATTGAAAGACTGCTTCCTCACACGCTATTTAAAGTCTATTGTGCTGCTTCTTTTAGGGGGTTAAAGTAAAAAATATTTTGGAAAGTTTGCTGGATTTTTGCTATTTTTGTGTAACTGCAGACCACTAAATGACAAGCAGACCTATTAATTAATTCAGACATGGGCTAAAAAATTGCCAGTGGTTCAAGATTGAAACCCTAGTGAATGGAGTCCGGCCTTTCATTTTGAGACTTTTATCTACGCATCAAAATGGCCAAATTAACCAAAACCAAAATAGTTCGTATTTTCTGCAGGAAGGAGGGTGAAGGAGGGTTTGTAGTAACTGGCTTCATGTTTTCACAGACAGATAAACAAAACAGGGGCCCCAGCAGCCACTGAGAGAGCAGCATTGCAGATATACAGACAGGACTATTGGTGCCAGAAGCAGTCCTAGGCCACATTCGGATTTCATGTCACTTTACTACAGTTAATACACAGGTCATCATAAATGTAATGACAAATCTGATTCTTCTCAAAGGCTGCACTTCCCCCCATGGAGGCAGCAGACTCTGCTAATAAGCTTTTAATTTCTTCTTACACTGTTTATTATTACACAGACAACTGTGGCATTATTTCTCTGTGCCTTAATTGTCCTCT
The DNA here is from genome assembly GCF_036373705.1 of Amia ocellicauda. Lineage (NCBI taxonomy): Eukaryota > Metazoa > Chordata > Actinopteri > Amiiformes > Amiidae > Amia > Amia ocellicauda. The sequence goes on from NC_089853.1 coordinate 21,845,570, forward strand.
ACCCTAAAGAGGATCCTTTTTTTTTGGTCTGCAGATATACCAGGTATTTGTGCCAGGATCCTGGTTCAGCTCAGTGTAAAGTATTTTTTTCTCTGTCTTATGTTTATGAAGTGCATGAAACATTCCAGTAAGACGCAGGTGATATTTGGAACCAGAATGGAATGACTCTTTAAAAGCTGGCAGGCGGTCCGGAGTGACGTGCTGTGATCCGCTGACCAGCCTGGCTTTTGCAGTCGTGCTGCTGAGAGATCAGCAGGGAATGGAAGGAAAGCCTGTCTAATGGAGTGCCAAAGCCGGTCACACCGCACCACCGGCCTGTAGCCCATGTGTTTATGTGAAAGCATTCATACCAGGAATTGAGGAATTTTTTTGTTGCAGGCACTAGCAGATCAGCAGACGCACTCCTGCATGAGTACTACATGCCTTTCAAATGACAGCATCTATATTAGTGTAGTCACACCACACTCCACTCTCCTCCCTTCACCCCCCACCCTCCAGAATCCATACTCTACCAGTTCTGGTGCTAGATGAGTCCCAGGGGGCTCCATACCTAGCATATAGGCTACATATGCCAAGAAGGCATCTAGAGATGGTTCTTCTTGTAGCCCCCCTTTATCTCTTCCTGTGAGTGCTGACACCTAGTGGTCTTCAGTGACTACAGAGGCGGAGGGATTTCCTGAGTGTGACGGGAAGAGGTGCTTGCAGGAGATGCCAGGAGACGAACACATGGTTCGAATCTGGGTTTCATACCTCCTTTTATGAACCACTAGCAAAACAACAGTTTTAGCACTGAGCTTAAAATCCAGAGGCTTTAAAAGCCCAAAAAGAATAAACGCTAGCAATTTCCTGTTTCTTTTCTTTTTCAATTCAAAAAGAAAGGTGGAAAAACACCTTTTAATGTAATAAATCCTAAGGCAGAATAGGTTTGGAGTTCATTATGTTGTTACTGGTCTTGATTAGTGGATGCTAATTTGGCCTATTTCCTTTAGCCGTTTATGCCTAGATTACTTCAATTTATGCATGATTACTTACTTAGACAATAAACTTTAGCGAAAGATGATAGACTTCATAGAAAATGTTTAAACTTTTGAACTCTTAACCCCCACACATACAATAAAAAAGTAACAAATAAAAAATAAAAATCCAGCTCAACCTCAACCTCAAGATTTTCGAGTTCTGTAGTTAATATGTTCTTAGCGGCTTTACCTATTTTAAGAACAATTTCCGCCACACATTTCAGCAGCACAAAAGACTACTTTATATGTAGGTTATGAAGGAGAGAGGGCAAGATTTTCTGGTAAGAATGAAGAGATTTAGAAAAGAAGATATTGCATACCTATTATAAGGATTTGCAAACATTTTTCAAGTCTGGACTAGAACAGCTTAGGGATATGTTTTGTTGTTATTTTTTGGTTTACTGTTGTTGTTTTTTTGTATTTTTGGTATTAATCTATAATCTTCAAGCACAAATCAAAAGCTGTTCTTTCAAGGCAACTCCTTGTTAGTGAATTAAGCCCTTTTCTGCCTGGGTACAGTCTGACCTAAATTGTATAGTTCTAAACAATTGCTGATGGTATGGAGAGGTTAATCAGAACCAGAACACAGAGCATGCAGTACATAAAGTGGGATAGTTCACAGAGCCTAAAGATGTTAGCGTGGCATAGTAATGAATGCAGTTTTTGACCAGCCTAGCTGTGTAATATAACGGAGCTCCTTAGATTTAGCACTCATTCATTTTACATCTCAAATACTATGTATGAAAGTCTTAAGGAGATAATTGATGCCTTGTACTTAACTATATTTTTGCACTTTGTATTGTCACTTATGTTGTAAGTCGCCCTGGATAAGGGCATCTGCCGAGAAATAATAATAATAATAATAATAATAATAATAATAATAATAATAATAATAATAATAATAAATTGTCTGTTTGCATTTACATTACTTGAGTGCTTCTTCTCTTCAGTGGCTCATAGCAGTGTGTTGAACAATTCTGAAATGTTGACAAGATTTACAGGTCCTTCAGAGATTTGTGCGCTCCTCTTCCAGTTCCACTTGTTGATGCTCATTACGTTCCCAATCAATGTGTCAGGAGAGGTCTGATTTGAGCCTTCAAGTACTATATTTCTATTGTTTTTATTAGTCACTTATGTAACAAGGAACACAGGGAGGTTCAGTTAATCAAAAAGGAAAAATTGCTTTGTGAAATGTGGGCTGGGCAGATCACCAAGCCATACAGAGGTCAGATTTGAGATGGCTGGGATGGGAGGGTGATTTTGAAGTTGATCTCTGGATATTATTGAGCAGCCACCATTAACAATGGTCTCTCCGACCACTTCTCCATGTGAAACACTGCACTCATTAACAGAGAAGTGAGAGACACTTTGGATTTGTTCTTGTTTTTTAATGGACTGTTGTTAGTCTTTCCACTCATGTAGAAATCTTTCGCTTCATCAAACCGAATACTTTTAAAAGGCGTGATTGAGAGTACGACTTCCCTGTTAGTGGGAAGAAGCTTGTCCATGTTTCATGTTACTTCTGCAAGGGTCTCATCTCAGTCATTTAATTCTAGGGCTGAATATGTACTGATGAATTACAATTTGATGCCTTGTGAGATCAATAAGTATGGATTCTTATGTTAAATCACGGTAATAAATTATTGTGGTGTTTCAGTTCAGTTGGATATTACGTCCTGTGGAGTGGAGTAGCTTGTCCAATGTACACAAGCAGGGAGTAATATTGGCATCTAACAGATATAAAAGGGTCACATTAATTGGGATAAAGTGAAACTAAACGTCTAATTTCCCACGATTGATATCACTTAACAGAACTTCGACCAGCAACAGCCACATATCTTCAGAGATTACACAAAATGGAGCATTAGGAAAATTAATTCATTGTAGCTGGCTTCGCAGGCCAGTCTTTAAACTCAATGCAACTGTACAGAGGGCTGTGATGACTTTTGTTCAGGGCATTATTACAAAGCTCTTTAGTAATCCAAGCATGTCCAGGCTAGTATACACATGGACACTGTTAGAAAGGGGTCTGTTGGGAAACTTAGCGAATACATCGCAAGACTTAATATTGTTCAGTACTGCAGCAGAAACGGGCTCTGGAATCAATCCTCCACACAGAGCTCTGAAAGCCTCTGTCAGCAGGTGACTGATTTCGGAGCACAATCCCGAAGGACAAAATGATAGATGGCCTTTTGATTGACAGTCATCTTCATAGGAGCTGATCTCAAAATGCAGTGTTCGCAGGTTAAATTGTATAAATGATATACATTTAAAAATGACAGGACTTCAGGAACTATAGGTCACCAATCTCAAATTCATAAATGTGTGTATGTGTAGCTACTATATTATATATATATATATATATATAATGTGTACCTCTTGTGGACCCTTTAACAAATGCCTAAATAGCTGAATTTAAAATGCTACTAATGTAAGATGGGACACGGCAGCACACATAAACCCTAGGGAGCTGCAGTCTGCTCACTCAGTAATGCATCAAATGGAGACAACAGTTCTGCAGCCCTGTATGGAGAGCGTTAGGGCTGTCAGTGTATATGTCTAAAACACTGCACTGCAGGTCCACTATTGCTGCATCTCCCACTCCCCTGCTCAGGGCCGAGCTCCCGCACTGAGAGCGGTACTCCTCACCAGTGTGACAGTATTACATAACCATACCGCATAATGTGCTCTTATTTGTCACAGGCAGTGGAGCAGGAACGAATGTATTCTCCAGAAAAGGTCAGCAGAGCTGCTACCTCAAGGCGCCATCTTATGGCAAACATGAGATTTTATTAGTCAGCAGCAGCTTTTAAAATATGACATTATAAAAGTTTTTAAAGACTTTTATAAGCTTCCCCTGCACCCTTTTAAACTATGCATTTATGTGCATACCCAGAGAAGGCAAAGCATTAACAAACAATAAAGGAAGGCTTGTTTCAGCACAGCCTTCTGGGGACTTTGCCACAATAATTGGACCTGTCCACTAAGACAGAAGTACACAAGTCCCATTGTTCTAGAATAGCAAACTCAGGTGCTTCTTAAACTTGAGATTATAGGTGCAGAATTCCCAGTACTGCTAATAAACTAAAAACACACTAGAAATGTAATTCACAAATGTTGTGCATTTATGCTATTTCTCAAATTTTGATTAGTCTTTATCCAACTCAAGTTGCCTCACTATTTTCATAATTTTATATATTTGTGCTTTAGCATGCTTTTCCAGTCATGACACCAATTCAGGAGCTGCAATCTGTATGTTAGTTTTAGTTGCATTGTTCCTAGGGTCTAAAGCTGCTTGGACATGAGCAGCCAGTGTTCAAATACAGACAGACTGAGCCCTTTTATATAACACTGCTTAACCTCTCTGCTACCTTTACTGTTGGCGAGTGCTAAGTTGAAGCTGGTTCTGTCTGGCTGACGCAGCCTATGAAATGAGATGACTGAGGGCATTTTCTGTGCTAAACAAACAAAAATGTCACCAAAGGCAAATAACCCTACTGAAAGTTTTACATCGTCTAGCAAATAAACCTCAAACGACTGCCTCAGTTCCCATAGCTCATCAACACTCATCACACTACACAACCTTGTGATCAACACTTACAACTTCATCACTTTGCATATAAATTTAGTACATGACATTCTTGGGCATTTAGCCATTCACCAGAAGTATTAAGCACTTTCACCATCTGTCTCAAGCTTACACCTACTTCTGTTTCTTCTGTTTATGTAAGTTTAGTCATTGCCTTCTTCAGATTTTTTTCTTCCTCTTGGTCTGCCACATCTTCTGGAAGTTTCAGTTCTCCAGCTTTCTGCAGAGCACGTGGGAACCCAGAGCTAGCAGAGCCACACCACACCACCTACACCCCCCCATAAGACTGAGCAGCTTTAACGCTTGCCTTGTTCACCTGGTGACTTGAAGCACATTTAGACAAAACGTTAATTAGCTGCAATTCTGAAGCTGCAAGGTCTTGAGAAAACAGTAAATCAACACAGAAACCTTTGGACTGGAACCCTCCCCAAAGGGCCACTGCTGTTCCCACATACTCCATTTGTACAACAACAAAGCAGCTGATGGCAGATAATCCACTGCAGACAGCTATATAATGGAACTATATTTTGATATTGTAGTAAATTCATTCCATGCACTACTACAAATTGTGCATCAAGTAAATACATGTTTAATAAGGGACTGCCTGATGCAGGTTCTAAGTTTTGTTGGTCAGGCTTGTTCATCCAACTACATGCCCAACAGGGCAAGTGATGATGTTACCTTTTGTCATCATGGCTGATTATTTTGTTTTACATAAGAAATGGACATGCAGCCTACAAATGATACATTTCAGATTACCATATTTGGCCGCAAAAAGTCAGGCAGGTACAATTCAATCACAACTTCCAAGGCACCTGCCCTGCTGGGCAACCAGAATTTAAGACTGATGTCTGATGTTTAGGGAAAAGTAAGCTTCCACCACAAAATAAACATAAGTGACTCAATCAGTTTATTTACCTGAGCTGTACAAACAAAAATGATTTAATACTATTAAAAAAAGTAAGCATCTCTAACATCTAGATAAATTGACAAAAGAATAGGACTGTTACAAAATTATTCATCGTCCTCCTCCTCTTCGTCACTAATGACATATTTCTTGGCCTTCTTTGTGGATGTTTCTTCTTCATCATCAGCCTTCCTCTTTCCGGGACTAACTCCTTCCTGGAAAATTTAACAAAACATTTTTTTATTTTTTTTTACTTCTTGCATGTCCATTTGCAAAAACCTTACATAATCAGCCTAAAGGAGATTATGGCATATTACAGAAATAGCCCCTTTATTGGAGCTCACCATTCTTGTATAAGCCCTAGAGAGAGGTAACAGTGCCCCCTGCTGTGAAAATGAAATTACATGGTTAGAAAAGGCAAACTATTACACTGAAGAAATTAAGGCTACAAAACTTTTTTAAATGGCTAAATGTCTGTAATCCTTATAAATTATCCGAGAGGCTATTTGTTTTCAGAACAAGCAACTGCTCAGACTGCACCAGTGACCCACAATTCTCAAAGTAAGCAGACATTACAAATAGAAATAAAATCACAGTTGGATTAATAAATGTACATATCTGCAAGTTGTTGTTTTTTCTCCAAATGAACGAGCCATACGTACATCATCACTGTCCAGTTTCTTGGCCTTCAGCAGCCTCTGGGCTTTGTCATCGTCCGAGCCCTCGTCGCTGTCTGAAGAATAAATCCTGGCCCGCTCCTCTGTAGAAATAAATGTTTTTTTAACACACTGAGCCAGCTCACTGCACACAAACCATTAGCCCCAATTCCATTTACTAAGAAGCTATGTAAGCCCAGTCCTCTCCAGCATAACCCCATGTGAAGTTCTCAATCCATGTTTTGAGGTTTAAACTGTACAAATAGTCTGCTTTCTTCACTTGGCATCTTACCTCTCACCCCGCCGCCCCCCCGGTATTTGCTCTTGATGGCAGCCAGGCTAATGGACTCCTCCCCCTCCTCCTCCTCTTCGTAGCGGTCCGGCTCCAGGTAGTTGGCACTGAGCCCTCGCTGGTGCTGCTTCTCCCTCATCCTGCGCTGCTGGGACTCCCGGCGGATCGACGCACGCAGTCTCTCCTCCTCTTTCTGAGGGACACACAAGACTTTCCGTCAGCTGGCACAAACACAGAGGCTCCTGGAGCACAGGTTGTGACAGGAAAGGTCACGCTTATTGTTGCAGTGTCTTGATAATCACACACACAAGACAATTCTCCAATTAGAGGTGAGCAAAGGCTGGCCCAAAGAGGTTACGGTGACCTGGGCACTAAATGTGATATGGGAAAGGTATAATTAAGTCAATAGAAGAAAAGCAACGGTTTCATTTTTTCCTTCTAATGCTATTTGGATATTTGAAATTTAAAAGTGACATTCTTCTCCCCTTATTTTTGGTTTGCTCCTTTCCCTCTCAGCCAGTGTGCAACTCTGTGGAAATCCCAGTAAGACTAAAAGCAGTCACCTTAATCATCTCATTACGCTGCGACTCCGGGTCCCGGCCTGCCATCGGCAAGATCCGGATCTTCTGAGTCTTTGAACAGCGGTCAGCTAGGGACAGGGTCATCTTTCTGTGAGTAGCACTGTCTGTAGAGTGAGGTCTGATAAAGACAGAACAAAAAGGCTTATTATTCAGTTTTGTAAGAGCAGGAGCAGACATACAATGATGAGGTTCTAAACCCAACAAACCTGTGCAAATGTACATGTTTTGTTGGCATATGTTCTTGATCAGGTATCATCATGGACATTAGCAGTATTAAAGAAATGCATTTTAATGGCTTTTCCAAACACCTAATCTGATTTAAAATCGCTTCCAATACCATATCAATTTTATCAATTTCCAAAATTAACCAGGGCTACCATACAAATGGCCAAGGGTCATGTAACATTCTTTCAGATCCTATAATGCTTTGTGATCTTAATGCTCAGGAGCATTGTAGGTCACATTTCACAGACTTTCTGTGGAAACACAGACCAATTTTGCTTCATATAAGAGCAACTTTAATATTGAGAAGGGATATATAAATTGAGGAATGTTATTATTATAGAGTCAATGCTTGTCATATGCCCCCACAAGGCTGAGCAAGAAAATAAGGGTATAGGGACAGGACTGGTTAGTCACCTGAAAGTGAGCTTGGTTTTGAACACGGCTTGCCCCTGCAGCCCAGTTCCCTGTCGGATGAAGAGATGGTTGTGATCTCCTTGTAGTGGAGCCTTGTAGACATCAAACACTTCATTCCCCAAGTGCAAAGACATGCTGGGAAGGGAAGGAAATTGGTTTTTGAAACATGAATGCATGCTGCCATACTTATCTGTGGATGATAAAGCAGCATTTCAGAATGTTAAGACACGGCTTTTCTGTTCACCTTAGAATTTCAGTGTTTAACAGTAATATTGACAGAATTTCGACTTTAGGCTTGGTTAAATCAGAGCAATTCTACCACTGTTACAATTGCAAGAAAAGGACTTACCATTATCTCCTATATTCAAACAGAGCACTTAAACTGCTTTACTCTTATTATTTTCCCTATGGCTTTAAGGCTAAGATGTGCTTACAACTACTCTGCAGGCACTTCATGATATGAAATGCTATGACATAACCGATGCTGTAATTTGTTCATTCTGTATACGTTGGCATGTAGGGAAGACTCTCTCTTCATTGTGTAAACCTGAAAAAAATTATTAGTTCCTTAGAGGCTAAAGCATTTAAGTTTCACTACAACATCAACAACAGCTATTACACAAGAGAGCAATACTGTGAGTACAGGTCTAAGAATTAAATGGAAAAGGTACAATAAAAGTGATGCGGGTTTACCTCCCATCAGACCACTTCACAATGCGTGCATTACTTTCCCGAACCTCACTGCCCTCCTCGTCTCTTCGTGTCTTCCATCGAATTGTGTTTTCAACCTTACAGGTAAATAAGCAGCCAATCATGTATTCATTAGTGGTCATGTCAATACATTGATCAAATTACTCAGTTTTAATAAAATATTGTAGAAAAAGAAATTCACAAGGAAAATAAAGTCTTTCTAGGTACATTTCAGACATTAGTAAAATTAAAGACATTCAGAATTCTTATATACCTTCAGTTTTAGCCTGGTTCTGCCTTCTTCATCCAACATCTCCTCATCTTCAAACTCATCCTCATAGTACTGTGGGTCAAAAGGTCTGTGAAATGTAACAAAATAATAAATCAAAAACCTTCCTCAGATTCACAGGGTTAAATGCAAACTTTTCATCAATTACGACAACCAAGAATTTCAACACCTTTTTCTTGAATGGTGTGCATTGGGGGGAGGGGGGGCTCACCTGGGTTCCACACTGAGGAAATTAGGCAGTTTGACAAAGTAGAGATCACTTCCCAGATCTGTGTTGACTTTGGGAATCTCTACTTCTATCCTTGTCTCAGGTACGGGCTCTTCCTCCTGCTGCTCAGTGTCCATGCCGTCTTCATTATCCTGCAGAACAAAGTTGTGGGTAAGATGCCAGAGAGCCTCTCACACGGCACTGCATTGTCTTTTTGTCCACATTCTGGATTCCAGATATCTTGGTGGTCAAGGCATTAAGATCAAGCTTCTGCCTGCAAAGTAATCAAGTTAAATGATTATCAGACTATGATAAAATGTTGACTCACAAGTGGCTGTCCTGGAGTAGGGGGCTTCTCTGCATCACTGTCTGAGGAAATGTCATCGGCTTCTCCAAACAGGTCATCCGCTGCAGGTTTGCTTTCTGAGGATGGGAAAGAAGAAATGTAAGATGGATGACCATGTCTAAAAGGACTAACATCCCAGAAAAGCTATCTGCTTCATAACACACCCAATTCGATTCCAACCGAAATATCCATCAAACAAATGACCATTCTGATTTGAATAAATTCTCTACAATGGTATCACAATATATAGGCTAGATAAATGTAGTAGCCCTGTTGCTGCAAACACAGGCGATAAAGACATGGATGAGGCCATACCTTTTTGTCCTCCAGCGTCACTATCCGAGTCCGAATCGGATGCAATTGCCTTCTTGTGCTTCTGTCTGACAAAGTCGTCTTCGCTGTCACTGCCTTTTGGAGACGCTGCAAAAAGAGTTTTACAAATAAGACACGTCACATTTCAAGTAGGGCTGGGCGATAAATCGATATCAATAATTATCAAGGTAATTACTTCCCTCAATAATGATAAAGACGTTTACATTAATTTTTGATAATGTCGATAATTCGGTACAGCAGTCCAATACACCTCTGTGGCACAACTTGACTCCCTTAACATATTATTCTTACTAGAGATTTGTAACTGCAAACAATACTTTTTGCCGGATTATTTTTAAATTTACTTAGTAGACACCCTTAACCAGGGCAAGTTACAGTTGAAACAAAATATACACATTTCATGAGTACAGTAACAGCAGCTACAATATAGCAGGTTTAATTTAATTACAGTGTGCACATTTCAGTCATGGCGTTTATGGATGCATTTATAAACCAGTCCCATTTTAGAGGGATACCCAGATCTGCTGTATTCATTCATTCATTCATTCATTCATTCATTCAACTTGTCAACAGACATATGTTAACTAAATCATGTTCGCATTCATGCTGATTGTCTCTGTGGGGCTGTTATACAACAGACTGCAGATATTTATTTTGTTGAGGAAAAAGGACTGAAAAGGGATTTTACTTAATGTTACTCATGCATATTTTTATGTTGAAAAAAGATTGTATCATTATAATTGTTTTGAATGTTCTACCTCAGATTTGTGAAATGATCCACTGTTTGGCAAGTGTTTGTCATGTTCTGACCATAAAGAATAGTTTAAAACCACAATTAACCGTCTGGTTTCTTCAACTTTCACTCAGGAGCAAAAGTCAGCCTTTAAACTTGAAAGAAATAATGATGACATTTATCGTGATAAGGATCAATATCAACCGATATGAAATGTTTTATCACGATAACATTTTTGGCCATATCGCTCAGCCCTAGATACAAGTTAGCCTGCAAGTCTCTCACTATCACTGAAGTGTGTGAAAAAGCCCACTGGCCTTAAAACACTTAAAGATGGAAGAGGGAAAGGCTTTGGAAAAGAGTGGCATGACCCACCTGATTTATGCGCTTGCTCTTCACCTTCATCGTCCGAGTGCCCGCGCTCCTCGTCTGAATGCTGGGGCTTTTCCTCGTCGTCTGACTGGTCGCTCTTAGCCTCCATGTCCCACTTCTCATCCTCAGAGTGGACTTCTTTCCCAGACACCTCTGCCTCAGAGTGGGGGGTGGTGGGCCCAGATCTGGGAGTCCCAGGTTCTGAGCGAGGGCTCCCAGCCTCTGAACGGGCACTGCCAGCATCGGAGTGAGGACTGGCGGGCTCCGAATGGACACTACCAGCATCAGAGTGAGCACTAGCCACCTCTGAGTGAAGGCTGGGAGCCTCAGAGTGGGGACTCCCCGCCTCAGATCGATGGCTGGCTACTTCAGACTGGGGGCTGCCCACATCAGACCTGTGCCCCCTCTCATCATCGTCCTCCTCCTCTTCCTCCTGCCGCCCCTCCGAGCCGCTGTGCTGGTCCACGTCCGAGTGCTCGTTGTCCTCCTGCTCAGAGTGGACGCTGGCCTCCGACTGGTTGTCTGACCTCTCAGACCGGTGTTCGCTGCTGCTGTGTTGGCTGCCATGCTCCTCCTCGCTGTCATCTCCAAACAGCTCCTTGTTGCTGGGCTTGCCTGCCTCCTGCCCTTCCCCATCCTCCTCGTCGTCGTTTCGGTCCTCCCGTTCACTGTCGCTCCCCGAGCCATTACTCACAGACCTAGGCCTCTCCTGCTCAGAGTCAGAGCCTGACCCGGATCCGGAGCCAGAGTCTGAAAGCACAGTTATCATTCATTTCAGCAGTGGTCTGGAGACAACTGGTACCTTACTGACAGTCAATTTACCCCAATATATGGATGCTTGTTACATAAGTCATTCCAAAACCATGCACTAGTTTGATTTCTAGGCATCATAAATTGATTTGAACACAAGCAATATATCCAAGTGCTTAGCAGTACAAATATCAGGATCACTAGGTCCCAATTTCAGGTTTTATATTAAAACAATAGGATCATTATAAAGATATGGATTCGTTTATGTCAGCAGTAGTTTTTATATAATAACTGATTTCACAATAATGCAACAACTTGAAAACAATATTATTGTATTTATGTTACAATGCTGGAATTAAAAATACACCCTTTAATAAGTTAAGTACGCTCCCCAGAAAGTGCAAGAAATATTGATCCAGTGTTTTCAAATTCAGACCGCTCCTTTCTCCTTCTGGTTGCATTTTATTTATCATGTGTAATTCGCATTAATATCAGCCCAACAGTTCCCATACCATAATACACACTAGTAGCAAATTATTCATCAAGTTACAGGTCTACACTATAAGTAAATAAGCGTGTATCGTCATGGTCGTGCCACATTCGGCGGAGAAGCAAGAGCCCCGTTTGTGAAAAGCGCGTCGTCCCGTCGACAGTATGGAAAACAGAGGGCCCAGACCTTTACATCCATTATTTCACAACCAAGGCAAGACCATTACTTTACCTCTCTGCTCGTTATCACTGTCGCCATCACTCCCGAACAAATCATCCATGTCCGCCATTTTCACAGCCAGCCTCAGAGCGGAAGTCCGCGGCGGGTGAAGTACTCGTTTCCTGCTCGTGAAATGCGGGAACGAGGCTGCAGGGAGCGGCGTGTCCAGAAAGCGGAGCTGGCGTTCCGAGCGGATGTCGTGGTCCTGCGTGCGGGTACGTCATCCCAGCACAGTTGCCAAACGCGGGGGTTAGTTCCAGACATATGTTCCTGTATGAACAAATATACATTCATTTACCTTGTACATTGATAATGAAGTCCAGATGATGGGAGGTGGCTGGTTAGAGCCCATGATTTAAGGCAAAAATAAATGTATCGTACGTTTTTCAATCACTGTGCGACGTCACAATTCCGTAATGTGTTTATGAATGAATGACTGGCCAAAACCCTCGGGGGGGACACAAAACCGTGGATACACAAAACTACACCGTGGTAAGTAAAATTGTATATACGATTTTTTACATGGATTAACCCGCGTTTGGCAAGGGACTACTGTACTGCGAAATATTGAAGCTACTTTCCAACACTACCCACCAAAAAAATAAAAAGTACCCCCTCCATTCCTGGACCCCGTTTCGAAGCCCCCCTAAAACGTGAAGTCTAGAAACGACCCTGCTAGATACAATTACTTATTGTTTAAAGTTGTATATACTAGTCTTATTCCTGTACTAAATTATACGACTTCTACTTTGATAACAAATAATCACTAATATTAACCTGCATAGTACTATAGAAAAATAAAACATTATTGTTATACTTACAGTGGCTCTCAAAGGTAATTATCCCCCTTGGACTTTTCCACATGATATCAGAATGGATTTAATCAGGAGGTCAACACATAACATTTCCATAATGTCAGTGAAAAATATAATCTGCAAATTGTTCTAAATTAATTACAAATACAAAACATTAATATTATTTACTACTACCACTGGAGCACTCTGGGAAAAGTACTTTGCTCAAGGTTACAATAGCAGAGTCCCTGGGATTGAACCTACATTCCAGTTCCATTCCACATTTTTACCATAATGTTGTATCAATATTGTATTGGATTTCTTATGGCAGCATAACAAACATACGAGTAGAACGTAATCCAATGCACACAGACAAAAAAAACTAACTTTGGTTTATTGATAATAACATTGAAAATGATTTAGCATTAAACAAGGCATGTTTCATTCAGACTGATATAGTAAATATTTAAAAGTTCACAATTACAGTATAGTCACAAATTAAATGGGAGAAAATAGATACTGGCTTTCCTAATTACAGAACACTACTAAGAGACATTTCCTTGATTAAAAGTTTTAGCTACAATATTATACATATAAAGATCTTGTGTCAAGGTATATACACTCACCTAAAGGATTATTAGGAACACCTGTTCAATTTCTCATTAATGCAATTATCTAACCAACCAATCACATGGCAGTTGCTTCAATGCATTTAGGGGTGTGGTCCTGGTCAAGACAATCTCCTGAACTCCAAACTGAATGTCTGAATGGGAAAGAAAGGTGATTTAAGCAATTTTGAGCGTGGCATGGTTGTTGGTGCCAGACGGGCCGGTCTGAGTATTTCACAATCTGCTCAGTTACTGAGATTTTCACGCACAAACATTTCTAGGGTTTACAAAGAATGGTGTGAAAAGGGAAAAACATCCAGTATGCGGCAGTCCTGTGGGCGAAAATGCCTTGTTGATGCTAGAGGTCAGAGGAGAATGGGCCGACTGATTCAACTGATAGAAGAGCAACTTTGACTGAAATAACCACTCGTTACAACCGAGGTATGCAGCAAAGCATTTGTGAAGCCACAACACGTACAACCTTGAGGCGGATGGGCTACAACAGCAGAAGACCCCACCGGGTACCACTCATCTCCACTACAAATAGGAAAAAGAGGCTACAATTTGCACAAGCTCACCAAAATTGGACAGTTGAAGACTGGAAAAATGTTGCCTGGTCTGATGAGTCTCGATTTCTGTTGAGACATTCAGATGGTAGAGTCAGAATTTGGCGTAAACAGAATGAGAACATGGATCCATCATGCCTTGTTACCACTGTGCAGGCTGGTGGTGGTGGTGTAATGGTGTGGGGGATGTTTTCTTGGCACACTTTAGGCCCCTTAGTGCCAATTGGGCATCGTTTAAATGCCACGGCCTACCTGAGCATTGTTTCTGACCATGTCCATCCCTTTATGACCACCATGTACCCATCCTCTGATGGCTACTTCCAGCAGGATAATGCACCATGTCACAAAGGTCGAATCATTTCAAATTGGTTTCTTGAACATGACAATGAGTTCACTGTACTAAACTGGCCCCCACAGTCACCAGATCTCAACCCAATAGAGCATCTTTGGGATGTGGTGTTACGGGAGCTTCGTGCCCTGGATGTGCATCCCACAAATCTCCATCAACTGCAAGATGCTATCCTATCAATATGGGCCAACATTTCTAAAGAATGCTTTCAGCACCTTGTTGAATCAATGCCACGTAGAATTAAGGCAGTTCTGAAGGCGAAAGGGGGTCAAACACAGTATTAGTATGGTGTTCCTAATAATCCTTTAGGTGAGTGTATGTGAATATAATACTTTAGTTTTAATTTAAAATAATCCCCTGCTGGTCAAGGTATTCAGCTAAGGCCCTGCCATGACAAAAACATCAACTTCTAAAATAAAATATACATCTTATGTTTCTATGTTGTTTTTGCTTTGTTTTCCATTTAAGTTACTCATTTATCTTTGATATTACACTTATAGAGAGCGATAAAACAAAACCCCAGTGCTGCATGGATGTCCATGAACAAAGCATTCCACTGTTCATTCCCTGACACTTGCGATTTAAAAATCAATCCATTTATACATCAAGAAAAGCATTTCTTTCCCAGAACCCGCATGAGCTTTAGTGTGTCTGATAGGGAATGGAATCCAGCATCTGTGTGGAGACTTTTGAAGAAAAACTCTAGAGCCTGACAGAAAAAATAGGTGTAAAAGTGTCAATAGAATTTTTGTCATTGTATGCTATCCAGAATAGTCAAATATTATTTAGTTTGGTCCTTGAAAACATTAACTTGCATTTATCCTCATGTTTCAGGTGAAAATATTGTGGGGAAAATAGGTCTCATTATGACTGCTGACCCTGTGTGGTTTGTCTTGCAAGTTCCTATGGTTGCCATAGTAATATTTGTGCAATAACATCCCAGTTAATTTAGAACTAATATATTACATATGGACTTTTCCCCTTCTGAGTTTTTTGTTCAAATTTGGCTTAGGGGACTGAATTAAATGAGTCTTGGGTTTCATCTTAGGCTGCCATGAGTACTCATCTACACATCATAAAAAGTACCATACAGCTTGGGCACAATTGAGCCACGGGGAAAACAGGTGAAAGGGAGAAATAATGAATAACCATGAATTGTATATTAGAGCATAGCAGCATTAAAACTCAATTATAACCACTGTGGTCAAAAAAAAGGATTGGCTCTGACCGCTTGACAAGATAGTGACCTTGTAATTTGACCAGGGTGCATGCAACGCAAGTCACAATATACATATACCTCTTTCCGTAACTGCTAGAGTTGGTAAATCATTGGTCCATCATATTCTGCAAAAACATCCAGACAGAAGTCAAGCTTGTTTTCCTTCAGCCAAGCAGCCACATCTTGTTTAGTCCATTGGAGCACAGCTGGATCACTTCTGCTGGCTGCTGCGTGGTTAGCTGTTTGAGCTGCAATGATACTTGTTAATCAAAAATGAACACAAGGACTATCTGTCTCCTTGTATACATTGTGAGAGGAAATATACTACATTTTCCATTAAATCTATTTCTGTTTTTGGGGGGCTTTTCATAAGAACTAGTTTTTTAAATGCCATGTCTCCCAACTTCTTGTTTGAAACAGTGTTACATGCTACACGACAACGATTAAATTGATTTTTCAGGAATTATGTAGACAGACCAGATGCGTCTCTAAAACGCATTAGTGTTCAGGCTATCTCTGTTTTGTTTTTGTTTTATTTGCTTTTTTTCTTAATCTCAGACACCTTTCTTCATGAGTAAAAATATTCTTCTTCTGATTCTTTTGGTGGTGGTGTTATGTGTCAACTGGATTTAATTTCAGAGGAGCCTTTGAATCGTAACAGTTTGACTGTGTATATATTGTGTTACAAATGAGGTGAAAGTATGTTGTCACCACAGGGGAGAGGGGTTCTCTCCAGCAAAACTATGGACTCCTCAGGGTCAGCAAAGAGAACAGTTAAAAATAATGTGCTCAGGGAAGAAAGAAAAATACCAACCCCCGGTATCTGCTGTGATAATTGTGTATCATTAGTATATACCAGCATGTAGCCATCACTGACGGCATTGAAGAAATATATAATGATGAGAGCAGTACGTTTGAGACCGGTCCTGGAGAACCAAAGACTTGCAGGTGTTATAGGTGACTGCAAATCATTATTTTCCAAAGACTGAAAAAAGTCCTGTGGTTTTATTCATTTAATTGAAAAATGGATTCACATTGTGTCCTTACGGAATTAAATTAATCAAAACACCAACCCACCTACCAGCCGCAGAGTGCCAAAAATCTCTCTTAATGGCAGCTTTCTGCACAAAGCAGTCTTTTGGGCTCTACCCAATGTTTGTAAATTGTGAGTGGCTGGTGAGTAAAAGCTTGGATTTGATCTTGGCTCAGGAGTATCGGTATCACTGAAGATCAGTGTGTTTCCTGACCTACCCTGTGTTAAGCTGTGCAAAACCTGTGGTCTAGCTATTGTTCACTATTATCCTGCAAAACATCTGACGTGTGCAACAGCCTGAGGTGGCTCCAACACCCACTCTGTGGATAGAGCAGCTGGATCATGTATATATATTTGATGCCCAAAGGTTGCAACACAAGGAAGCGAGCAAGGGGAATCGCACTGCCTTGAGCAAAACATTTCCCTCTTTATTCGTTAGTAAGAAACCCCCCTTGGGTCTCCTTTTCATCAGTTTCAATGGAGTTTGAAGTAATCAGAGTGAGGGTGACTGAACTGCAATGATTTGGCTTGGTAAAATGTCATTGAGAAACCAGAGATTTTGACTGTTTTTGGCTCTGATAGCTGCTCTGACTTCCTGTGTAACTGTCTTCCTTTTTTTTTTAAATGTTAAGGTCCTTTAGAGGTCTGATTATTGGCAGACAAAAGAAAATGAGTCAAATTTCCCTGACCCTCAGTTAGCTTCCCTGTTGGATCATCATGGTCTCTCAAGACCAGGCATTGGACAGCAGTTATTATTCAGCTCAGTCATGCTGTGGTAAAGGACCCCCCCCCCCAAAAAAAAAAAAAGCGTTTGTAAACTTTATTTGAAGGAAGGAAGGAAACAAATGAAAAAATGAAACAGAGGAAAGAGGAATGTAAAATCTGGCAGCAATATCCAATGCAGAATCATCACACAGCAGGCCATGACTGTGAATATTGGAAGAAAGGAATAAGATAATTACAAAAAAAATTAAAGGTGCAACAGTATTCTTACCTTCATCAACCCTGTTTTGCAATGGCATATGACATTCAATCTCCTTTATAAGGTTTTTGATGCTCTCTTGAAAACTATCCACTCTACTGACGTCCACCCACAATTTAGCCCCTAATATAGCCCCTAGCCACCCATCAGGCTTATAACTTTTTCCATCCTGAGGGGAATTATTTCTTTCCGCAGCTGGAAAGCATATTCAGCCTCTGAAAGTAAAAATGTAAAAAGAGGACAGTGATATTTAAGTCCTGTTTGCTGTATTAATTGGCACAACATAAGAACCAATGCAACTGCAAAGGCAGAGTATTATCTAAACATATTCAGAGGCTTGTTTTATACACATAGGACCACAAAGCATTTACGTGGGAATTCACAAAGCTTTTTTTCTGATCCAAAATATCATAAAAGGATTTCAGGATTTTTAAGGACATGGGACACAACTACAGAATTAAGTTACTATTTTGAATGTGTTGCCCGTTTTAAAAAATGAAGCATAACATAAGTAATTGGAAATGTCATATTGTTTAGAATAAAATCACACTGCTATAGTGTCATTTGAGGGTAAAGTTGAGGTAGTACTCTATCTGTTCTGCAGTTTGGACTCTCTTTGTATTTAGGGGAAATACAGATGATGACCGCATAAGCCTGCTCCACCGCCTCTTCCATAGTTGCAGTGTGGAGCCAGACATCTGTTCTACATCCATCCATGCCAGCACCCTGCAGTAGAGAGTGTTTTAATCAGGTAATAGGCGGTGCAAAGAGGCCATCAGTCACAGCAACAGGTTGTGCAGGCTTGCCTTTATATTATAACTTCAGACCCACGTGGTGAGATACTACAATTAGTGCATTCAACAAAGTCATCTTTAAAGTCAGCATTGCTAGCCTGCATACTCGAGTGCGGGAAAGAAAATCTGTCATTAAAGTTTTCAGGTATTTGCATTGTAGCTTTTGTATCTATCACATTCAGTTGGGTTTCTATTTGCAGTCCTTTAGTAAAGCAGGTTTATAATTCGGTTGTAGCTCTGTCTTCCCATCTCGCTATGCTAAGAATGCGTTGGCCATTTTAATGCTGAACACATACATGATGCTTTTTGCAAGGTTCAGGGTGATGAAACAAACTACATTTTCTACACACTTATTCGGAAATGTAATGAATGTACCCAACAGTGTGACCTCAACCAATAGAGAGATAGATTGGTAGGCATTATTAGGTAGACACTTTCAGAAGGTTAAACTAACCTGTAATCTTTTATTGACTTCCTGCACCACTTTTTGATTATCCCATTGGTAGCTGATCATTATATGTCCTGACATTTTTTTCTCATCTGTAAAACAAATTATTGTGTGAAACTTCACGTTTCTGAAAATAAAGCTCCTCTGTGATTAAAAAAAACTAATACAATACAATAATACAAAGCACAGTTTGTACTCTAGCTTGTCAAGCACACGTGACATCACCTGCACAGAGCATAAACATGCTGCATGGGGTTTTACCTTGTGGGAGCTTATCTCTTTCTTTGACTTTTCTCCAGGTTGTCCTTCAATGACCTAGTGTGTTCCCTGGGCAGAATTACTACCAATTTATTCCTGTGTTTAGATAGATTGTCCAACAGGTCCATAAGTCTTCTATCTGAGCAACAACAGACAATCAGAGGATAAATTCAGGTTTCTCATTATCAGAATCCTAATTTGCTCCAGAAACCCTGGATTTATGAAAAGGTGAATGCTCAATGCAAATTGTTTCCTTGTTGACTTACTGGCATCAAAGTGTTAAATAAAATATTTTGACTACTTAGCCTAAGAACTACCCAGTCCTCTTTTTGTTTCCAGAGAAGACATGTAGACATTTTGTAGATGTAGATGTGGACATATTTCACTTAACAAAGAGCACACTTGCGTCACTAAAGTTCCACATTGAGTTTAACGTGTAGTATGTAGGAACCACTGTTGGAAAAGCTCACAAATATTTTCACAAGCAACTCTACACTCACCTAAAGGATTATTAGGAACACCATACTAATACTGTGTTTGACCCCCTTTCGCCTTCAGAACTGCCTTAATTCTACGTGGCATTGATTCAACAAGGTGCTGAAAGCATTCTTTAGAAATGTTGGCCCATATTGATAGGATAGCATCTTGCAGTTGATGGAGATTTGTGGGATGCACATCCAGGGCACGAAGCTCCCGTAACACCACATCCCAAAGATGCTCTATTGGGTTGAGATCTGGTGACTGTGGGGGCCAGTTTAGTACAGTGAACTCATTGTCATGTTCAAGAAACCAATTTGAAATGATTCGACCTTTGTGACATGGTGCATTATCCTGCTGGAAGTAGCCATCAGAGGATGGGTACATGGTGGTCATAAAGGGATGGACATGGTCAGAAACAATGCTCAGGTAGGCCGTGGCATTTAAACGATGCCCAATTGGCACTAAGGGGCCTAAAGTGTGCCAAGAAAACATCCCCCACACCATTACACCACCACCACCAGCCTGCACAGTGGTAACAAGGCATGATGGATCCATGTTCTCATTCTGTTTACGCCAAATTCTGACTCTACCATCTGAATGTCTCAACAGAAATCGAGACTCATCAGACCAGGCAACATTTTTCCAGTCTTCAACTGTCCAATTTTGGTGAGCTTGTGCAAATTGTAGCCTCTTTTTCCTATTTGTAGTGGAGATGAGTGGTACCCGGTGGGGTCTTCTGCTGTTATAGCCCATCCGCCTCAAGGTTGTACGTGTTGTGGCTTCACAAATGCTTTGCTGCATACCTCGGTTGTAACGAGTGGTTATTTCAGTCAAAGTTGCTCTTCTATCAGCTTGAATCAGTCGGCCCATTCTCCTCTGACCTCTAGCATCAACAAGGCATTTTCGCCCACAGGACTGCCGCATACTGGATGTTTTTCCCTTTTCACACCATTCTTTGTAAACCCTAGAAATGGTTGTGCGTGAAAATCCCAGTAACTGAGCAGATTGTGAAATACTCAGACCGGCCCGTCTGGCACCAACAACCATGCCACGCTCAAAATTGCTTAAATCACCTTTCTTTCCCATTCAGACATTCAGTTTGGAGTTCAGGAGATTGTCTTGACCAGGACCACACCCCTAAATGCATTGAAGCAACTGCCATGTGATTGGTTGGTTAGATAATTGCATTAATGAGAAATTGAACAGGTGTTCCTAATAATCCTTTAGGTGAGTGTATAATGAAGGAAAGACACTGGTTTAATCCCCATGCACACATTCAACAGACTAGCAAAGCATTTGTTTCAAAGGTATTCCTTACATTTATCAATTGTTTTTTGGAAATCTGAAACAGAAGACAGGCAGCAATGTTAGATTTTGTTTTAATTCATTTTTAATATTTTACAGTGTATGCATTACATTTGTTTTAATACTACAGATTTGTGTCTGACTCAGTAATATGTTTAATAATGTATAAGAAGATTTATTTTCTGTGTAATATCCTTTCCTTACCTGTGCCTCCTTCTCTTACGAGCAGATATGCAAGCTCATTGTGATTCTTATCCTCTTTGTATTGAAAATATAATTTGCATAGCTCCTTAAGAAGATCTCTGGCTTCATTATTGTCATAATTATGAAAACAGTGAATTTAAAATAATTTAGTATGACGGTTCAGTCATTGGTTCTTCATGTGTTTGAAATATAAAAAAATGTATATAAATAAAAGTATAAATAAATAAACGTATATTATACAAACCTTTGCAAGTCATTAAGTGATTTAATAACAGTTTGTGCCATATGATACATAGTTATAGTGATGTTCATTTTTTAGTGAAACCCCAAAGGATGAGGAAATAAAGGGTTAACAAACAACGCAACTAAAACAATTGTGACAACTATAATGCCATAATGTACAATAACTAGCGGTAACCATGTTAAAGTTTCAAAATTGGTCCTTTAGCATGAAATACGGCATTAAAATACGTTTTCAGAATTGTTAAAGATACACTGGCATTTTCACACCTGTGATTATAGATAAAAGCAGTTATGACTTGGAAATGATTACTACAATTTAAAAAAATACTATACATTTATCTACAGTGAGGTATTTGTATTTGATCCCCTGCTGATTTTGTACGTTTGCCCACTGACAAAGAAATGATCAGTCTATCATTTTAATGGTAGGTGTATTTTAACAGTGAGAGACAGAATAACAACAAAAAAATCCAGAAAAACGCATTTCAAAAAGTTATAAATTGATTTGCATGTTAATGAGGGAAATAAGTATTTGACCCCTTCGACTTAGTACTTGGTGGCAAAACCCTTGTTGGCAGTCACAGAGGTCAGACGTTTCTTGTAGTTGGCCACCAGGTTTGCACACATCTCAGGAGGGATTTTGTCCCACTCCTCTTTGCAGATCCTCTCCAAGTCATTATGGTTTCGAGGCTGACGTTTGGCAACTCGAACCTTCAACTCCCTCCACAGATTTTCTATGGGATTAAGGTCTGGAGACTGGCTAGGCCACTCCAGGACCTTAATGTGCTTCTTCTTGAGCCACTCCTTTGTTGCCTTGGCTGTGTGTTTTGGGTCATTGTCATGCTGGAATACCCATCCACGACCCATTTTCAATGCCCTGGCTGAGGGAAGGAGGTTCTCACCCAAGATTTGACGGTACATGGCCCCGTCCATCGTCCCTTTGATACAGTGCAGTTGTCCTGTCCCCTTAGCAGAAAAACACCCCCAAAGCATAATGTTTCCACCTCCATGTTTGATGGTGGGGATGGTGTTCTTGGGGTCATTCCTCCTCCTCCAAACACGGCGAGTTGAGTTGATGCCAAAGAGCTCGATTTTGGTCTCATCTGACCACAACACTTTCACCCAGTTCTCTGAATCATTGAGATGTTCATTGGCAAACTTCAGACGGGCCTGTACATGTGCTTTCTTGAGCAGGGGGACCTTGCGGGCGCTGCAGGATTTCAGTCCTTCACGGCGTAGTGTGTTACCAATTGTTTTCTTGGTGACTATGGTCCCAGCTGCCTTGAGATCATTAACAAGATCCTCCCGTTTAGTTCTGGGCTGATTCTTCACCGTTCTCATGATCATTGAAACTCCACGAGGTGAGATCTTGCATGGAGCCCCAGACCGAGGCAGACTGACAGTTATTTTGTGTTTCTTCCATTTGCGAATAATCGCACCAACTGTTGTCACCTTCTCACCAAGCTGCTTCGCGATGGTCTTGGTCCCATTCCAGCCTTGTGTAGGTCTACAGTCTTGTCCCTGACATCCTTGGACAGCTCTTTGGTCTTGGCCATGGTGAAGAGTTTGGAATCTGATTGATTGATTGTTCTGTGGACAGGTGTCTTTTATACAGGTAACGAGCAGAGATTAGGAGCACTCCCTTTAAGAGAGTGCTCCTAATCTCAGCTCGTTACCTGTATAAACGACACCTGGGAGCCAGAAATGTTGCTGGTTGATAGGGGATCAAATACTTATTTCCCTCATTAACATGCAAATCAATTTATAACTTTTTTGAAATGCGTTTTTCTGGATTTTTGTGTTGTTATTCTGTCTCTCACTGTTAAAATACACCTACCATTAAAATTATAGACTGATCATTTCTTTGTCAGTGGGCAAACGAACAAAATCAGTAGAGGATCAAATACTTTTTTCCCTCACTGTATATAAAACAGAATCAGCAGAAAGTTTTAATAAATTAATAAAGTTAATTTACCTGCAGAATCTCTTCACCTGTAAGGTCCTCTGTGTCCTAATAAATATCACCCTAGCAACCTTTCTCCTTATACACTAATCTGTTTTGAAAGCTATGGTTAATGCTTGTTGCTTGTTTTACAACTAAAAACATTATGTTTGTTTAACCCATTATTGTCATTGTTAATCACACAGTACCTGGCTTGCCCTGAGGAGTTTGAACAATCGAGGAAAAACAGTGAATTACTTTAATGCTAAGAGGGTGACACACATATATAGTTCTGTTTCATATACATTTTGCTACGTGTTATGTAATAATTAGTGGAGTCTTCCTGATAAAGCATTCCTAGACTTCTATTTTGATTTTATGAAACCTGTGAAATTACAAAAAATATTCAGTGATAAACGTTCATAGGGGATGATACACTCATAACATCTTTTGCCCTTGCTGAATAATATTGTGTCCTCTCTCAGTGAGAAGTCTCTATAATTCATCTCATAACTGGCAGAGAGGTTGGGCTTTCAGTGCATATCAGCAGACAGATGGTTGCCTGTCTGGAATATTAATGAAAACACTGTGGATTTCAAACCAACAGCCAAACACTAACCCTGGGTTACCCATGGCTCCCTGTGGCCCTGTTCATAACAGATCGCTTATTCATGACGTTTGGGATTTTCAGCTGTTTTTTAGAATCTCAAAGTAAAGGCAATACCAAATACATTGCAGTTTCCTGACAATATTATTTTAAAGGAAGCACAAGTATAATCTTCCTCACTGTGGTGTACTCAACTAAAATGTAATGCAATCTGATTTATTTTTGTTATATTTAATTCATTTACAATAATGATGTGCTGGAATTTAATATTTTTAGGGAGAAAGGATTCACCACCCAACTGACCATCACACTCAGCACAGTGACAAGAGAATACACATACAGATATACATTTCTTGTGTATTAAAAAAAAACAAAAAACATATTTGTACAGCTAATTCAGAGCATAGTATCTTATTTGAAACATACATATTTATATTAAAATACATATTTGAAATGCTTTAAGTCTAAAACAAAATACATATTTTTATAAAAATGCAGCCTTCTGAGATTAAAATACAGCAGTATTGTCATTCAAAGACAGGAGGCGCTGTGACTTGACTCTCAGATGACGAGGAAATATTTAATTGCTTTCAGTCCTACAACTCCCAGACGCCTCTCTATACTGACGTAAGCTTCCGGTTTCGGTCATCGCTGGATACGATTGGTCAACTACCGTATTGGGGCGGGTGCTCTTCTCCCCATTGGCTGGTTTAGCTGCCAGAGTGTTCGCCCCTGCGGAACGTCCTTTGCGTCCAGTTTCTGTCTTCCTGTGTTACCGCCCTTGGGGTGAGACAGTGAAAGCAGTGAAGCTTAGGAGTAGGAAATATAATTATAAGGTGACTGTACGAAAAAGCGTAAAAGGTGTCTTCGAAGAGCCTCTTTATTAATTTGCCTTCGGTCATCCGGATACAGAATTGACGGTAAGTGGGGAAGGCAGTGGATGTGGAGTTGTACGGTGGGTAGTTAAATCAGGCATTTTTACACATAGCGCTGTGTTATACACTACTACTACTACTACTACTACTACTACTACTACTACTACTACGAGCAAGATCTCATTGGTGAACGTGAAGAAACCACGAAATGAGACGGAGACTGGGCTCTGTGTTTTATATATGCTCACAAGCATGATACTGAGTGTTTATTGTAATAATAGAGGCATGACTAAAAAACGATGGGAGGTGTAGACGGCAGGGAAAGGATTGAGTCACTTTCCCCTTAATGATGGTAGCTTGTAGCTGGGGAGTGTACATGCATAGGACTGTACAGTTTGTCTGCTTCTCACATACATGTATTCACGTAGCTTTCTGTGTTCCAGTGTACAAAATCTTGACATGAATTGTATGAAGAATGAGTGTTTCCCGACGGTATGTGTGTGAAGTATTTTACTCTAGCATAATTAAGTGTAGACAACATAGGCTTTAACTAAACTATGCTATTTTGTTGTCCTGCTAAAGGAAATACTACTGTTGTTGTTAGATTATGTGTATACTTTTGGCCTAATTATTATTATTATTATTATTATTATTATTATTATTATTACCAGTAGTAAGTAGTAAGTAGTGTTGTTTTAACCATTCCCCACTGGTGATGAATTAACGAATGGTTTACATTAGTACCGGAAATGCAAATCGCGCCCTGCTGGGCTGCTGTTTCCAGTGGACTCCTCTCTGCGGATCAGTGTTACCATCTGTCAGACACACGTGTGCAAATATATATTTCAGGCCGGACGGATAATTCGGTTTCGACTGGTGTCGTTGATGGCCGTGCATTTGACAGGCATCTGAAGTGGGGTGTATTCTCCATGCTTTCGCTTGCGATACCTTTTTTAAGAGATGCATGTTAATACTGTCACACACCCCAACAGTTCACGCTGCAACTTCGACATGCCAGACAGCTGCAGGACGAGAGCAGTGTTTTCCGCGACTCCCCTTATTAATAAAGTATGAGAAGTGAAAGGATTGGTGATACTGTGATCAGATTGCAGATTGTAATCGCTGCTTTGAAGACATTTATAGACCTGCTAGTTGTCCCGTTGAAGACATTTTGACAGATAGATGTAGTTATGAGCACTGCATTAAAGACCTTACAAAACGATTGCCAATATTGTAATAGAAATTGTTGCTTGGGTGGGCATTGTTTAAACGTGCACTTTGTTAGGATTGTCGCAGATTATGCGCTGCACTCGCCCTTATATTTCCTAAATTCGTTTATAATCACAGTGAAGGGGCAACGTGCTGATGAATGCATTCAAAACGTACCATACAGCTGTTTTCACAAAGTGCTCCACAACGTATAAAGGGTCTATTAATCGAGTACGTTATTAAAAATACAGCCAAAACAACAGCCACAATGGTGCTGTAGGCAACAGTTCATTATTGTTAGATAACAGTAGATGTAAACGGGGACACCACAATGTTTGATACTAAGGCCTTGATTAAAAAATATTAGGCCCACAAAAACCTGCGTGGGAAGTCAAGTGGCTTTGAGTTCTTTAAATCTCCAGTCAGAGTAAATGGCCACCCCCACTACCTATCCCTATTCTGCATGTGTACCACTTTCATTTTGAACAAGGTCTGACAAATTACTTTACACATAAGGCCAAATGTGGTAGGATTTGTTTAATTGTCTGCATAGAAATATTGTTCTTGCACAGGAGAGAAGAGAGGGGAAGAGAGGTTGTTTTTGGTGTGTGATAATGAGTGTATTCTCCTGTGAGCCTAGCTTTGTAGCTTAGGTGCTCCTCTGATTTTTCTGTGTCTTGTTAACTGCCTGTAGATGGGCTCTCACTGCAGCAAACACCACAGCCAACAGGTCTGATGGTTGTCTACTGGAAAAGCCCCCAATTAATCACTGCCAAACAGCTGGAGCCATTTCCTTGCCTTGTGTGTGAAATAATTGATAATGTAGTACAGATAAAGTGAAGCTGGCAGACCCCAAGGGCTTCAGAAGTGAACAAAACTAGGCTAGTCTAAAATAGGTTATTTTTTATCCCTCTCTCTCTCTCCCTCCCTCCCTCCCTGTTCACAAAGATTTAGGCATGCTGTGCAGACCCTAAATAAAACTAGCATGATATAGTACCCACACTCCTGTGAGCTCTCGTGTTCTTCTGCACAGTCTGTGTGGGGCTTTGCAGTTGCCCGAGTTGGTCTGATACTTGTTGTTCTACGAGGAATGCCAGGAGGAGCCTAACTAGGTCTAAACTCAGCAGTTTGTGTTTGCTAATTTTAGAATCCATTCTGTTTTATTCCCCACTCGGTACCATTTTAGTCTACTCATTCAGACTTTGACTGTGGTATTTTATTTGGACCTCTTTTCTGGACTTCCACATTACTTCCTCTTGTGGTACGCATTGAGAGAAGTTTCTTTGCCTTTTCTTTACGATTATTTACAATTAATGCAACCCCTGAAGCTTGAATTCAGTGATGCATGTGAGGGGCCACAAAGAGTTGGAACCCATTTACGGATTACAGCAGTTTATTGTGCAAACTGGATGGAAGTTGGGGAATGAGAGAGTTTTCCGGGTTGTAAGGCCCTTGGAGGTCACAGATGTATGTATGAGCCTGGCAGGAACTCTGTCCACCCTGTTGCTGCTCTTATGGGTTAAAACATATTGTCACAAGAGTTACAATGCCTTAACAGCATGACTTTCTGTCTTAAAATAAATGTAGCTGTCCCACCTTCATTCTTCTCAGATTATGTAACTCAATAGAGAAAACAAATGTTTTGGAGCCATGTAGTTCCTTCCTTCATCAGGTCCTGAAACAATGAAGAGCTCTTCCATGTGTTAAGCCTTGTACTGTGCTGTGTTAAAAGAGTGCTATAAACATGTTACAATGCTGGCATTCTTCATTCGAACACTCTCGAGTAACACCTCTTGTTGTTGACGCTTCACTGTTATTGATAAATCAGATGGAATAGGCTAATAAACTTTTAGCTGCTTTAATGTCAGCAATGAAAACAATCCATAATGATAATAATAATACCCCATCTACAAATCTGTTCTCACTATGCTTCATGTTATGTAAGGCTGAAGCATTATTTTTCAGGAGATGCAGCTATTCTGCAACGTATCTATACTGACCTGCAGGCCTGAACCTGCTTTACAGAAAGGCACTCTGCTGTACTATATCTTTTGTATCACTAAACTTATTAAAATAGTATAGTTGATGTGGTTTTTGTTCTTCAAAAAAGCTTGACCATGTTCTTATACTCTCAGGTGTGGCAGGTGTGTGCTTA
The DNA here is from genome assembly GCF_036373705.1 of Amia ocellicauda. NCBI lineage: Eukaryota > Metazoa > Chordata > Actinopteri > Amiiformes > Amiidae > Amia > Amia ocellicauda. Next base: position 21,873,751 of record NC_089853.1, read on the forward strand.
ATACAATAGAAATATATTTGTTTAACTGTGGCAGCAAGATGAAAGTCAAACACGCACTTTGATTTTGCCATTCCCAGAGCAGTAATATTTCAGAGATCAAGAGTAGGTGCCCTGAAAGAAAGAAAGTGGATGCACCTAAAATAAATAAAATAAAATACTGGTACTGCGTAAACCTGTGGTTCTAAAATGATCGTGTCTAGGAACCCAAACCAATCATGTAACACAAAATAACACTGAAGCCTGACTTGTGAGTGACAAGTCACATGCCAAAACCAAATAGCTCTAGCTTAAAGAATCTTTTTACACATCTCAAAGTGCTTGAAGTCGGTGTGTGTGTTAGCATTGTCTCAGGGCTTAAGAGAGAGAAGCAGGCCAATCTCTGGGAACTGGCACTCTTTCCGCTGTCTTCAGATTGCGGGGGGGGGGGTTAAAAGACTGATTTGGGTGAGGCATTGATGGATCTTGACATGCCGAATCCCTGATTTTCTTACTCTAGTCTGATCTGTTCAATCTGTTTTCTCATACCCCTTGCAACTATTTTGCCAACAACATAGACAAAACAATATTTCTAAGGTGCCTAGGAGAGGCTCAAGTATTTTGCTGCGTTGGCTGCACGTGCTGTTCCAGATGGTAGAAAATACATTTAAAATAGCATTTTTGACAAGGTAAATGCTGACATGTATTTGTAAGAGCATTATGTATATTTAAATAGATTAGCCTAATCCTGGGTTGGCAGCTATGAAGGACGAGAGTAGGCCTTTCCAGGGCCTGGCCTCTGCACGTTCAGGTTATTGAGAATTTTAATGGACAGAGCTAATTGCTAAACGATTCAAAATATTTGTGGGGAATAAAGCCAGAGATTTTTATTACAGGCAGTAACAAAAATATGCACTCTTCATCATAATGGAAAAAGCATAAAACAATTTAGCAATGGAAATATAAAAACATGAGAGAGATTAGTTTGGTTTTAGGGAGTAAACCAGCAATGGGCGGTACTTGGAGGTGGGGGGAGGAATATGAAAGTTTTACTACATATATTCATATTAACAACATTTAAAAATAAGACCAGAACAGCGGGCTGGTACAGCTTTAATACTACTTATGCAAATTGTATTATTATTGTATGTCAGACGATGGAAAGATTTTACTTCTGGCATTCATTAATGCACATTAAGCCACATGATCATCAGAAGGCTTATTTTTTTCATAAAGTTAGTATTTTAACAGACATCAATCAGGTTTTCAATTAAATCTTGCAGTCTAGATCCCTGAAGATGTTGGAAGCCTTGTGCAGCAATTTTTTTTTTTTTTTAATTTATTATCATGATTTAAAAAAGAAAATAATTTAAGACTAATTTGAATGTGGTGATGCAGTAGGCACAAGAATAGGTACTGTAAGATTTGTAGCTATCGTAAGATTTGTAATTTATCAAAGATATCATTATTGTTATTGTTGTTGTGATTTTGCACAGCTGTTTCAGTTTAGTGTTGTGTTTCTTGAATGGTATCTTGTTTTTTTACATTAGCAGTCTCTTTCTTTGGGATCCCACACAAATATTCTAACCAGATGGTATTGATTTAGTGGGAAGCGTAAGATCTGGACACAGAGCACTTTTCCCTGGCGGTCTGAACAGGAGGGTTGGCATCCGTAAGCAAACCACAGCTCTCTTGCACTTCTGCGGAGGTTGAGCTGTTTTCTAAAGACATTAGTTATCTCTTCGAATGCCTCATTGGGTTCACTGGAATGGTTCAGACTTGACTGTTTATAAGTTGTCCGGAGGTGTGCATTACAGTGTGCTCTCATTCCTTACCTGTTTTTCTGCCTTAATATAAAAACCTTTTGCTTTTTTTTTTTCTTATTTTATAGATGAGTTTTTGTTTCCCACAACAGCTTTTTTATTTTCTTGTGCGGTTATTGGATTACGGGCTTCCCCTTCCCTTCCTTTAGTCCTGTGTTACGCCAGTAGTAGTGCACCGTGGCTTTCGATCAGTAATAGAAACCTAATGACAGGGTGTGTCTGTGTGGAGGATTCTTACAGTGGCACAGACTGTGGATATGTATTGGGTTGTGTCTTAAATAATTCCTCCTTCTGCCAGACTGTGCGTTCTGTCCATAATGCTTTGTAATGAACTTTGGTGATTCCAGAATTCTTACGCATTCTGCCCATTGTCCAGCGTAGTAAGGAGCTGAAAGGCAATTTTACTATTATTTGTTGGGTGTAATGTTGCATTGCTTAGTATGTTGAGCTTTCCTTGTCTTAATGTGCAGTCACACTTAAAGCCTGGCTGACTGTTCAGGAAGCTGCTGATAACCTTTTTGACCATGGGCTATATAATAGTTAACCAATTAGGCTATATACAGCTCTGGAAAAAATTAAGAGATCACTGCAAAATTATCAGTTTCTCTGGTTTTACAATTTATAGGTATGTATTTGGGTAAAATGAACATTTTTGTTTTATTCTATAAACTACTGACAACATTTCTTCCAAATAAAAATAGGAATGGAATGGAATGGCTGCCATACATGTAGAGATGCTGATTTAAAAAAAAATTGCAGTGGTCTCAATTTTTTTACAGAGCTGTATGGCAAGAAGTAATAGGAAGACGGCACACGCTTACAGTTTGATTTATTTTGGTATGGTAGCTATAGAGGCCTACTAGGGAATCGACAGGCACTCTGATTTATAGGCTGCACCCTGACAATTGTGCTTGTATGAGGAGCAGTTGCATGTATCTCTTGTTCTCATGTGCATTTAATAATTCATCATGCAGCAGAGCCTGTAAAACCCTGGCTACCTCTAGATTGTACCCATCTGTAAGTTGTGTCCGTTCCACCCCCGAGTGTGTGCCGGAGGTCAGAGGGCAGTAGCCTTCGGAACTGAGAGTTGCAGCGGTGGTGTGCAGTACCAGCTCAAGGGTTAAATACTGCTGTTCACCAAATGGTTAACATGTGTGGCGCAGTGCGTGGGATCCTGAATTAATTACTCTAAACTGCATGGTGGGAGAGGCTGATGGTGAGGCAACCGTTTCATTACCAGGTTCACCGCTATATGGTGGGTTTCACACACTTGTCTTTAGGTTATTTTAATAGATTGAAGGATCAGGAGGCATTTATTGCACCTCACTCAGCTTCCAAAATATGTTTTTTGTATGTTCTTCATGTTAGTCAGCCCCTTTACGCAATGGAATCAGTGGGCTGCTGAAAGCCATAAATCCAGTAAAACAGTACTTCATGTACCACACACGCACAGGGTACAAATGTTAACTGTAACAAAGCCTTCATTCACGAACATGCCATTTTAACGAGGGGGAGATGACATGTTAATTAAGCACGTGCTTTGTCTGTGTATTGGAAAATTGTTCGCATATTTATTTTGTTTTTTACACACAAGTTGTAAAAGCAGTCTTTCAGTCAGAATAAAGCAACCCAGAGCTAGGTAAAGACAGTAACTTTATTCTCCATCTGTACTGTATGATCTCAAGGTTAAAAGATAGCACAATTTAAAATGTAATGCAATTGGCAAATGAATGAGAATGTGAATGAGAGAAAAGAATGAACCCTGTGTGTGTGAGTGTAACGCATGTATTCATTGATATTTTCACACACAGAAAGATAACACCCTTCTTTCCATGTTTGTTTTTTCACAGTGGAAATTTTGCTGGCTCGATACATTGACACGGAACACGTTACAGAAATACTGTTCAACAGACGGCCACTGCAGTCATGGCACTGCCATTCAAGAAGGACCTGGAGAAGTACAAGGAGATTGATGAGGATGAAATCCTGAACAAGTTGTCTGAGGAGGAGCTGAAACAACTGGAAAGTGCTCTCGAGGAGCTCGACCCAGAGGTGAGGGCAAAGGGTTTTAGGTCTTTAGGTGTCTTTCTACAAAAAAACCCAGTGCTCTATTCACTTAATTGACCCTTCAACAGCAGATTTGCTTGTGATATAAAGCAAGTATTAAAGTTGAACCCCTGGAAAACTGTTAACTTAATTACTTGCCCTGGAAAGGCAGTGTACATATCTTTCACATTTCTATGCACAGGATAATGGGGTTATGGGCCAAGGTGGGAGCTCAAGTTATGATTTATTCCTGGCTTACATGTATCATATGTGGTCATTTAAAAAGAGTGGAAAATACAGAGTTAAGGGTCAGCTGTCATTCTGTAGTGTTCTGGAAAAAAAAAATGCAGTGGGGAAACTTCTGCGTACTTTGTTGCTTGTGGGTACTCTATAGGACACATTGGCATTGAACAATACCACTCTGTTCTCTCGCTTTTCTGGGTTTAAACTGCAGTATTTTATTCGTTGGTATACCCAAGGGATGGGTGGGTTTGTTAATGCTGCTTGCAGCAATAGCTCAAACATGAAAGCATCTTTCAGCCCTTATTGATGCTTTCAATTGATTCCAGCAGTGAACGGAGACTGTGCTTTGTTTCATTTCCTGTTTTTGCTTTTTCTCCCCAGAATGCACTGCTGCCAGCTGGGTTGCGACAGAAGGATCAGACCGCTAAAGGTGCTACTGGGCCCTTCAATCGAGAGCGCCTCCTTGCCTACCTGGAGAAGGAAGCTCTGGAATATAAGGACAGGGATGATATTTTACCTTTTACAGGAGAGCGGAAAGGTACGCCATTCTGTTGCGGTATTGCAGTGAAAAGATAAAGGAACTTTCATTAAATTAAAAATGGATAATAGTAGGTACTACATTCTGTGTATTAGATAAAAAGCACCAGTGAAATGGAAATTAAAGGATGTTGAAGGTTATTGGAGATGTGCAAAACCTCTGTAGATTAAATGGAGATAAGATTGCCCAGAGCTTTTACTTGTTTCTGCGAAGCACATCAGTTTTATAAATACCATAAAACATTTTAAATTCTGATAAATCTTCTTCTGGTGGCTCTCCCGCTGAATGGAAAGAAACAGAAAGAATAGGCCTACAGAACCACAGCTGGGAATAAGAGAACAAGTTCAAACTGAAGTCAAAAAGGGTTTAATGTATCCAGAGCTCTGATATGTGTATTTTGATTTAGTCATGTATTCTCATTTGAACATGGGAGAGTCTGGAAAATACCACTATCATCTGTCTCGTACTATACAGACAGGTTAAACCTAGATTACAGACACTGAGTAGGATGTGATTGTACGTGAGTGGTCACTAGGTAATTATACTACCTGTCATGTAATAATAAATCCAGGTGTGCTTGAATCGTGTGGATGATGCAAAGGCATTAGATCAGTGTTTCTATACACAGTAATGCTGACTAAGCTGTCATTGATCCAGTAAGAACCACCTTGCATGATGCAAATGATAATCTTTTTTTTTTTTCTCCATGATTGAAGGGCAAATGTGTTGGCAGGGAACTCAAATGATAAATGAATCCCATGTGTGCAGTGCGTGTCATAATAACACACGGTTTCTTCTCTCTTAATGCAGATAGAGGCGTTGCCTAGCTCAGGGAGGGGGGGTTTCCTGATTACATAATCCACAGAGCAGCCATGAAGCAATGCCTGTCTCTGCATGAGGTGGAGTCAGAGCAGGGTTCACCGGAAAGGCCATTGAATTATACTATACATTACTAATTAGTTACATCATCTGGGCACTTGCATTGTAACTCTGCTGATTAAAATATGTCAAAATTGGCTGTATGTGTTAGAAAATTAACTAGAGAATAGGCCTACACATTTGTGAGGAGCATTGAAAAATGGTTTCTTCAGTTATAATGTAACATAGTTTCTCAGTGACCTACATGACTTGACTTGCAGCATTGTATCTATTTGTATTCCTTTCACACTTTGAGTTTATGAAGTGGCTTGCCAAGTTGAAAAACAGTTTACGTTACAGATACGGGCACATTGTGCCGGCATGTTGACAAAGGCCCTGTGATGTCTATTATATTAAATACAGATCACAAATGAGTGCATAGACCAATAATTAAATGATTCACACAAACATCATGGAAAAACAATACATTGAAACAGATGACTGTTGGGAGAATTACTGGGGCTACATAGTGACATTGAAACATTTTATGGGCTGTTGTGTGTTAGTCAGCAAGGCAGTCCTTTTGACAGCCTGTCCTGGAATGCAGACTGGGCTGTTAAAGGGAGGCTTGCATGTCACTAATTGAGCTGACAGAGTTTAACAACACTGTTATTTAGTCCTGAAGGAGTATATATATATTTCCACATTCAATAAAAATATTGTATGACTTGGACAATAATACCTTTTGACTTTGAGATTTATTGACTGAGTTAGTTACTTTCATCTCCTTATGCTTGGTTGTCGTGACATTCTGAAGTCCGTGTAGTTTCAAAAGAGGACGTTGATGGTTGCTTTTAAAAGATCATCTGAAATCTGTAAGTTAAGAGAAGCACGTTTTTTTTTTATTTTCTTAGTAAAATTGGCAGTCTAGCCAAAGAAATTCCTAAACCGTTAGTATTCGTCTCAAGTGATCCTTACAGAGGATGAGTTAAATAGTCCAGAACAGTAAGAAATATAAAAAAATACACTTTGATAGATTCCTGATCTTAAAAAAGAAATCTCTCTTAATGGGGGTATAAAGTATTAATAAAATGCACCTCTTCTTGCAGGCTAAATATATAGGGAATTATTTCTAGTTTCTTTACCCCTTTGTTTCTTTTTTGGGAACAAAGATAAAATATAATACCTGTTCAGCAGATGTTGGAATGTGCTCTAGGATGTGTCCTGAGTTGAGGGAGGTGTCTGAGAGTCGTAAGAGGTCCTGGATCATTACAATTAAGTGCTAAAATGAAGCAGCCTGACAGGAAAGTGCCTGTGATGTACAGAAGGCCAATGCAGTGGATGCCGGTTACATTCTTTCTCAGTATACAGTTTACACCTCCATCTTATGGCAACCTTGACCTGTATCATACCTGTACGTCTGAGCTACTTTATAACTGATTTGAAAGCCTGTCAAGTCTGTATTACGGGTTGCTTTTTGATCAAGATTTAGATCTAGCGCAAGTGCCTGATAACCCATTTGGCTAGATACGGCACAATTTGTTGCACACATATTGAAAGCTGTGTTAGTATGCCTGTATTATGTAGTAAGTCTAAGTATATTAAACATTGCAATCTTCCACATGTAGGATTAGCGCAATAAGACGCACATTTTCAAATGGCAGCAAAGCGTCTTGAAATCAAGTTAAGGTTTGCTCTCAGACAATAACTGCAGGATTGGATGCTGTATTGCTGCATTACATTGATTTGGTTAAGAGGTTTGTTCTGCAGTGCGGCCTTAATTTATACCTTCCCAAGACTGTGTGCTCTACAAGAAAGTGCCTGTCGTTTCACACTACGGCCACATCTGAGTCCCAAAACCTTTAAACCTTTAGAATTATATGATATGTAGTGTACTGAAGAAAATATGCCAATATAGCATTTTAAGGTGACTTTTTGAATTACTTCAGTTTGCTTCACTTAAGCTGTGTGGGTTGATGATACTTGTGCTGTAGTGCACTCAGTGACTGGAACCCAAATTGTACAAGCCTTTCTTCCGCTATTCTCATGGACACACAGTTCAGTGGTGAAGGCTGGTACGGAGTAGCTTCTATGGTGGGGGTTTAGCTTTAGTATATGATCAGCTGTTCCCTGTTGTGATGAGAGATGCTGCACAAGCAGTTATTTCCTCCTTTCATAAGCCTGGTGATTTTATTGTTGTTGTCTAGACACTTTCCTGACTCGGAATGTTAATTGCCTTTTTTTCTGATCTTTTTTTTTTTTCCAACAGTTTTTTAATATAGTGTTTTTTTTTTCTACCTGTCTGGCGATCTGCATCTATAAGATCAATATTGCATCTGATTTGATGACTAATATGCGTGCAGTCCATGTGCTTTGTTGCACAATGTTACGGTACTTGCAGCACTCCCGTCTTTAACAAACTACCGGAAAACTGCTGATTACCTCCTTATCGTGGAGTTCGAGGCTGTCAGGAAGTGCAAGATCCCATGGTGACTCTCCCTCATTATAGCACAGGAGTTTTTGTGTGGGGGTGGTGAGAAGGAGTATCTTTTAATATGCTAGCCAAGTTTGCTGCCACAGCACAATGCTTCAGAGTTACCGACTGTGTCGCATGTTCTAGAGGCCCAGCACTGCTGTCCGCTCCCATGGCAACTCCAGCACGGTTCATGCTGTGGTCTGCTCCACAAGACACTTGCACTGCTTTGGAAATGCTATTGTTTATGGTGTGATTTGATGGGGCTTGAGTGCCAACTTTTGCTTTTGTGGTCATGAAATGAAACCTTCACCTTTTTATCTTTGAGCATAAGTTTTAAAGGATGAATCACAGGTTTTAAAACAATTACAACAAATATTCTTATATAGAAGAGGAGGAAATAATCCCCCCCCCCTCCACACACACACACACACACACACACACACCACAACCACCCTTCTATTTAATAAATGTTTAATGGATTTAATGATTATAATCGCTTGGAGAAATCTTGGCAAGAGAAGTCTTAGTGTTGCTAATTTATTTATTTATTTGTCTGCTCTGAAAACCCTCTGGGGTGAATTCTGTAGGAGCCTAGCTGTTGTCTCTAAGGGTGCAGTCTTGGGATTGTACTCCTGTCTTGGAGTTCAAGTTTGAATATGGCGTTATGCTTTCGAGAGGGCTGTGCACTGAGCAGCACTGGGTCACTGGGCCGTGAGTAGCAGGTGGAATTGTGTAATTGGCAGGACAATCCCAGTGCACAGTATGTTATCTCTTGCTGTCGTCTCTGAGGAGTCCACTGAGGAAGGCAAAACCTTCCTGTTTTAGGTTTCCCCCCTGCTTTCACTTAAAATCTGGTACTGTAACTTGAGTTTCTGCAATGTAGATTATGAGTGATATAGGCTATTTTTCAGTGATCGCACGTAGAGATTGCACATACAAACATACATCTGCAAAAAAAAAATATTGTTTTTAAGGCCAGATTCTACATTTTATTTTGAAATGAGACCTAGAGAGACCAAATCTGGCACAGGCCAATCATATAATTATATCATCAGAAAGTCTAAAATCAGCAGGGCAGGAACTGGAAACTCCCTCTGTATTCCTGGGAGAGATTCCCTGAATTTGGCACTGTTACTATATAACCAATACTTGTTGCTGTATTGAACATCCAGGTTCATAGTGTAGTAAGCAAAACCCTCAAAATGAAACAAATGATGCTATGTGCGTTTTATTTCCCTTTGCAAGTTATTGTCTCAAATTCAATGGATGAGTTGATGTCAAATACATTTATTAGCCTAAATAAATATACAAGAGTTCATTCATTTGATTAAAGTTATTATATATAAGGTCCTATTTGAGTGAGTGACTATGATCAATGACCGGGTATAGCAGCTCTGTTCTTGCACACGACATGTGGACGTTACCACAGAGAATTTCCTTCTCTTTGGAAGTATGGTTGTCTTGGGAAAGCACAAACTGTTTAGATTGCAGCCACTGATTTTTAGTATACACACAAAGGAAATGGGATGTTGTCTGATAAGTTTGTATCCTGTTGAGCACGGTATTTGTTTTTGATAAGTGAGGTAATGTGTTCCTCAGTGCTACTGTGTGCAAATGAGGAGTGGAAGACCTAAGCCAGCAGGAGTAAGAGGACTGAGGGCTGTTTAATGTGATGGCTTTACTGTGCGCATAAGAAGTTGTCTTTCTGTATACACAGCTGAGCTTTACCTGGGACATGGCGTAACAGCTGGACATAAAAAAAAAAAAAAAAGAATGATCCTTCTTACAAATTCTGTATTTATTTGTACTTCTTAATATGTATTTATTTTGAGATTGCATGTGTTCTCAGTGTGGTTAAATTTGAGTTTCAGTGCTAAGAAGCAGTTAGTAACAAGAAGTTTGTTTCCTGTGCACTGCTGCTGGCTGATTGTGGTTTGCTGGAAAGCGCAATCTGTGTATTTGTCAAGGATGATTTGTGGGTCATTTTTCTCTTTCCTGGCCACTTGTATAGATAGGGCCATACTGAGAAACTGCTCAAACTGCCTGTGAACTCGGCATATTACAAATTATTCGGCTGCAAAGCTTTAAAAGAGAAACAAAGCCGTAAGCCTCTTAAAACGGCTTTAGACATGGGTCAAAAGTTAAGGAACTAATACACAATTAATTGCATTTCTTCAAGCTTCTAGAGTGTCATACATTACTAGTTAGCTGTAGAGTGGGGCTTCCACATCACGGCATAATTTTGTTTGAGAGAACCATGGAGCTGAATCTGAATATTTTCACGTGGTTCAAACAACTTTTTTTTCTGGATACCTCTTTACATTCTGTGTGAGTAGGTTTTGGCCTGTGATTTAGAGTCAGTGTGGCAGCAACTAAGACTGCAAGTACCCCTGGAGCCCAAGAACTTCCAGTCAAATTGTTCTTTCATTTGGACTCTAACCCATTGCTAGTTTAAAACTATCCTGCTGCTCAGCACTCTAGTACCGTATATGTACATTTTCTTTTCTTAGAAGTAGGCCTTTTCTGTTTGCAAAATACAGGGGTGAGACTCGCTGGCGTGCCCCTGCCTGACTGCAGTGTAGAGGGGAAGTCAAGCATTACCATTTGGTTTGGTTCTCTGTTTTTTGTCAGCTAGTCATGTGGAGAAGCCAAGAACAGAGAAACGTCACGTTTTAATTGTCGCTGTGTGTAAGAGCTTTGTACTGTTGAATCGAGTCAGCTCTGTCATGTAAGTTTCACTTAGAAGTTATTCGCATCTCCAGAAGTCACCTGTGACATTGTCTTTAGGGCTGTTTTGAACCTGTTATGTATGCAGTTCCCGATTAATATACTCTTGGGAATCTTAATTCATACCCAACCCCACTGTCCACCAGCCCTCCATCATAAGTACAGAAAATAAGAGGTAAAATACACTTGGTTAGGACCATGATTTATAAAACTCCCAGTGCAACTATATAGTGCCTTGCGAAAGTATTCACCCCCTTGGCATTTTTCCTATTTTGTTGCCTTACAACCTGGAATTAAAATTGATTTTTTGGGGGGGTTGTATCATTTGATTTACACAACATGCCTACCACTTTGAAGATGAAAAATATTTTCTATTGTGAAACAAACAAGAAATAAGACAAACAAACAGAAAACTCGAGCGTGCATAACTATTCACCGCCCCAAAGTCAATACTTTGTAGAGACACCTTTTGTGGCAATTACAGCTGCAAGTCTCTTGGGGTATGTCTCTATAAGCTTGGCACATCTAGCCACTGAGATTTCTGCCCATTCTTCAAGGCAAAACTGCTCCAGCTCCTTCAAGTTGGATGGGTTCTACTGGTGTACAGCATTCTTTAAGTCATACCACAGATTCTCAATTGAAATGAGGTCTGTGCTTTGACGAGGCCATTCCAAGACATTTAAATATTTCCTGTTAAACCGCTCGAGTGCTGCTTTAGCAGTATGCTTAGGGTCATTGTCCTGCTGGAAAGTGAACCTCCGTCCCAGTCTCAAATCTCTGGAAGACTGAAACAGATTTCCCTCAAGAATTTTCCTGTATTTAGCGCCATCCATCAATCCTTCAATTCTGACCAGTTTTACAGTCCCTGCAGATGAAAAATATCCCCACAGCGTGATGCTGCCACCACCATGCTTCACTGTGGGGATGATGAGAGGTGTTGGGTTTGTGCCAGACATAGCGTTTTCCTTGATGGCCAAAAAGCTAAATTTTAGTCTCATCTGATCAGAGTACCTTCTTCCATATGTTTGGGGAGTCTCCCACATGCCTTTTGGTGAACAGCAAACGTGTTTGCTTTTTTTTTTTCTTCTTTAAGCAATGGCTTTTTTCTGTCCACTCTTCCGTAAAGCCCAGCTCTGTGGAGTGTACAGCTTAAAGTGGTCCTATGGACAGATACTCCAATCTCCGCTGTGGAGCTTTGCAGTTCCTCAGGGTTATCTTTGGTCTCTTTGTTGCCTCTTTGATTAATGCCCTCCTTCCCTGGTCCGTGAGTTTTGGTGGGCAGCCCTCTCTTGGCAGGTTTGTTGTGGTGCCATGTTCTTTCAATTTTTTAATAATGGATTTAATGGTGCTCCATGGGATGTTCAAAGTTTTGGAAATTTTTTTATAACCCAACCCTGATCTGTACTTCTCCACAACTTTGTCCCTGACCTGTTTGGAGAGCTCCTTGGTCTTCATGGTGCCCCTTGCTCAGTGGTGTTGCAGATTCTGGGGCCTTTCAGAACAGGTGTATACAGTGAGGGGGAAAAAAGTATTTGATCCCCTGCTGATTTTGTACGTTTGCCCACTGACAAAGAAATGATCAGTCTATAATTTTAATGGTAGGTGTATTTTAACAGTGAGAGACAGAATAACAGCAAAAAAATCCAGAAAAACGCATTTCAAAAAAGTTATAAATTGATTTGCATGTTAATCAATTTATAACTTTTTTGAAATGCGTTTTTCTGGATTTCTTTGTTGTTATTCTGTCTCTCACTGTTAAAATACACCTACCATTAAAATTATAGACTGATCATTTCTTTGTCAGTGGGCAAACGTACAAAATCAGCAAGGGATCAAATACTTTTTTCCCTCACTGTATATACTGAGATCATGTGACACTTAGATTGCACACAGGTGTACTTTATTTAACTAATTATCTGACTTCTGAAAGTGATTGGTTGCACCAGATCTTATTTATGGGCTTCATAGCAAAGGGGTGAATACATATGCACACACCACTTTTCCGTTGTTTTTTTTTTTTGTTTTTTTTTCATTTCAGTTCACCAATTTGGACTATTTTCTGTATGTCCATTACATGAAATACAAATAAAAATCAATTTAAATAACATGCTGTAATTCAACAAAATAGGAAAAACACCAGGGGGGATGAATACTTTTGCAAGGCACTGTAGCAATGAACTGTTCTTCTGTGGTTTCTTTTGAACAATTGCACAATAAAGGAAGACCTATACAAGACAAAGTGGGAGATAGGACTGGAATTGCTTTGATTTCCCTTTTGCTCTGCTGAGTAACAAATAGATGTTCTTGCTGCTGTATTGCATATGTAGCATTTGATAGCATCTTAGACCTCATAGACTTTGTAGTTCTTTTACCTTACATACACTAAAACGTGGATGCTTGTATTGAATCCAATACCATGATAAACAACTCCATAATCCGATTCAAGGAATTGCCATTTGATTTCACCATGCAGCAGAACTGTTCCATAGTAGTTACACTGACTTTTCCAAGTTAATGAGCATGGAACAAATTTACAACTTGATTGTTTGATTTGATTTGCATGCCTTGAAATCAGCCAGTCTTTCATTATAATGTGGTGACTTGGGAATTGTCAGGACCTGCATACAAACCTAAATGAATGATTGCATTTACAACAGTTAAGCAGAAAAATGTAGTTCTGTGACTTTAGCAATTTGTGTAAGGATCACAGCTGTGTTGGCAGTTCATGATTGTAACAATGTAAAACATAACTGAGCATTGTTCTTTGTCATCCAATTGTGACTTAATATCTTTTGGGTGAATTCAATATAGTCAACCAAAAAAAATTAAGAATATACATAGGATGATTGGACAATGCTTACCATACCAGTTCTACATGCACTTTTGTGGTAAGCATTGAGCTGGTTTGATTTGCATTTTTTAAAACTTAGTAAATGTTTGTTTTCTGCTTCAAACAAAAAAGAAACAATGTCATGGAAATGTCCTGTATCTTTGAGGATTCTTTTAGGTTGTTTATTTTTGGTTCTCTTATTTTGGTAACCAAGAATAACAAGACAAATTCTTTCGAGTTTACAGAATACTGAATGTTTTTGTGTAATATAAAACTCTTTACCCACCAAGAGGACCAAAGCAAGTGTTGTGTAACTTACCCAGTGCTGACACTACTTTCTCCATAATCAAGTCTTTCGGCATATTTTCCAGTGTTTTCATAGGTTTTTTTTTGTTGAGGTGGGGAGTGGGAGGTGGGTGGGAGAGGTAAAGAAGCAAATAATTCATCCAGGATGTCTTTGGTTTAAGGTCAAGTTTTTTTTAACTACAATTATAACAATTGTCAGTTTCCATCACATATGGAGTCTGACTTTCAATTTTATTACACTTTGATGTCCATAGTAATATATAATTATTATGTTAATAAGCTATTTATGCTATTGAGTTATTATAAGAACAGTTCCAGTTCCAAAAAGAATACAAATGTTTTAATTTAAATCCGATTCAGATTACATTTTTTATGTGTGATTCTTGTTTTAACAGGCAAGGCGTATGTGCCTAAACAAAAGCCGATTGAAAAGCGCCAAGAAGAGGTAACGACCCTTGACCCGGAACTAGAAGAAGCCCTCTCTAGTGCTACTGACACTGAACTGTGTGACCTAGCAGGTAAGCGGAGAAGTACAGCTCCACGATTGTCTGTAGCGTGGGAAACTAAAAACTCCTGAAAACAGCAACAATGGCAGGAACTATAGTGAATGTATCAAGGTTTCAATTTATAAAAGAAAAAGTGCTGACAATCAAATTCAATTTCTGCGTTTTTTTTTTTTTTCTTCTCAAGCAGCTGAGCTTTGTACCAGTAGATTTCTCTGTTTTATACAGTGTCTTTGTATGGGCCTGTTATAATGTCAATATGTCACTTGCTCCCATTTGCTCCCTCATTCAACACTTCAAGTCGATTCACTTCAAGTCACTTCCATGCCAGTAGCTGCAGTATAGATGGTACTTCACTCTATTAAAGTATTTCTTCTGACTAAAAGCTCACTTTACAGCAAATAAATGTTACTGCTCACCTGTAATCCTGGGTTGTTACAGTTCACATTGCCAAACTGCCAAACTGATTCTGTGAAATTTATGATGTTCAGAAATTGTCGCCTTGTCTGTTTTCCTTATTTGTGGGAGTCCCGTTAAACTCAGGGAAGAGAAATTCACAGGCAGGTGCCATCAGTTGCTGTAGTTACTGCGGTAGCCCACAGCAGCTTGTACTGCTGGAGAGTGGGCCTGACATTCAGGCTTCCTGCCAGACTAAGGTGGTCTGCATTTTGACAATTCGTTTAGAAATTATTTATAATGCAAAGTTTTTAGTTTCTTTTGTTCTCCATTTTGTTTTCAAGCTATTCTCGGAGTGCATACACTGGTAACCAGCACACAAAGCTATGATATCGCTGGTAGTAAAGAAGGCTATAACAGTAAGTATAACAGTGTTTTGCATTCTCTCTTTTCAGCAATGCTTTTAATACCATTTTCTTTTACTCACAATACTTCTTATGTACATGTGTTTTGACCTGAATAATATACTTGCCTACACTATTTAATTAGACTCCATAAAACTACCCCTCTTCTCCTGTGCTGTGGTTGCTCTTCTGCCCCTTCCTGCCCAAGGCTCCTACATCTCTCTCTCTATTCCTGTCATTGTGCCTCTTGAGTTTACTGTTCTGCTTTTTTGTCATTTTGTTTGAACTTATTTGTACACCAACTGTTATAGGAAGCTGCTACATACATGCTTGTTAAACCTAAATGCCAAATAGCTTCATACAAATAATCATAATGTGTTGCAACACACTATGATGAAACCAACTTCTGTTTGCTTTAAGAGTTTACATAATACCACGTTTTTGTGTAATAAAAATATAAAATAACAGAATAAATATGAATTGTACAAGAATTATAGTACTTAAGTTGTATTGCTTTACAGATGTCATTAAAGGGGAAAAGGTCAAACCTGTTTTTGATGAGCCACCTAATCCAACTAACGTGGAAGAGACTTTGCAAAGGATAAAATCAAACGATCCTGCTCTGACTGAAGTCAACTTAAACAACATCAAGGTAGGTTTTCTCATTCACTCATCCCTCCAGCTGTAGTTATACAGGGAAGCTTTTAAAGGTCAGAATTTGTGTTGCAGGAGGAAAACTAAAAAGAACCCAAAACAAGCCAAAACTGAATTTCAGTTCTCAGACTATGACCGTCAATGCATTTTATTTCTTTTCCTCTGTATTTTCTTAATTCAAAACTTATTTTCTAATTTAATTTCCAGAATATTCCCATTCCCACGCTGAAGGATTTTGCAAAGGCCATGGAGAAGAATACACACGTGAAGAAATTCAGCTTGGCTGCGACCCGAAGCAATGATCCAATAGCTGTCGTAAGTGCCCGAATAAAAGTTTTTTTTCTATCATATAGTCCTTACATGTTTTGATGTATTGGATGATGCATACTAAGGATACATCTTTTTTTGTCCTGCATCTTCAGTTATTACTGTGGTCTCTTTGGTAATCCTTCATCATTTTTAAAGATGATGCCTTGATATAAACTAAAGTGTATGTATAGTGAACTCACCAAGATGTTATTTGACTTTTTATTTTATTGTGTTTCTGTATTTATCCTCCTTTTATTTATCCTCTGTTTTTTCTTGTAATTTACATAATTATTCTATCAGATAAACTTGATCTATATGTATCCATATCCATTATGTTCTAGGTGCTCTCTGTGTGTGTCTATATACTAAACATTTCTCTCATTGCTTAATCCACAAGGCCTTTTCTGATATGTTAAGAGAAAACAAGGCCCTAAAAAGCCTAAACCTGGAATCCAATTTCATTACTGGGACTGGAATTCATGCTCTGGTGGGAGCCTTGAGGGACAATGACATACTGATGGAGATCAAGATTGATAATCAGGTAGGAATCCTGGCAGCTTGACACGACTGGAAGTGGTCAGAATTGCCCATTTATACATGCAATTATATGAACACTGACTGTGAGGGATGCATTCTAATGACTGGCTTTAACCCAAGCTGTGTGACAGCAGTCAAGGTCGCGCAGTATATGTAAAGCTGTCAGGGTTTCTTTCGAAAGGTTTATTCGCCACGTAACATGCCCCCTACTTTGATGCAGCTCTTAAGTTCCTCGACGTGCATATTTTCCATGTCTTCCTGTCACAGGTCATGCAACATGACTCTATCGGAAGTCTCCACTGCAGCTGCACTTAAACTTATGATCTCACATTTCAGAGACTTGAATTAAAAAAAATATATATTATTCACAAGGTCAGTAAAAGCAGAACCATACATAATGGGCTTCCCGTTCAGATGTGCAGTGCAGGTGAATGACTTCTGCCTCTGTCTCTTGATTGGTAAAACAGAGGCAGCAACTGGGAGCCACAGTGGAAATGGAAATCGCCAAGATGCTGGAAGAAAACACAAGTATCCTGAAGTTTGGATACCACTTCACACAGCAGGGACCAAGGGCCAGGGCGGCAGCAGCTATAACAAAGAACAATGACCTTGGTAAGGACTCTGTGCCTTTTACAGTCCTTATATACTGATGCTGTTGGCTGGAGAGTGTGGTGCACAATATTTAAGGAGGTCTTTATATAAGAATATTTTATAAAGTGTAAAATATTGTCAGTAGTGTTTTTTTGGTCTCTCCTCCTTAAGAGAGTGTGTGTTCGTGTCTTACAGAAGAGCAGCATTGAGAGTGTATTATCTCAGCTGTTCTGAATGTTTTTAAACTTTGGGGCTTTTATACCCTATGCTGCTTCTTTGTGAGTCTTTTCTTTAATGTGATCTTGGCATCACTTGCTGATGCAGTTATCTTTCTTTTCTTCAACCAAGCTGTTCCTCCTTTCCTTCCCTCTTCACTGTGGAGTGCCAGGCTGTGTCATTTCAAAGGTCCTTTACCCTCCGCACAGCCTTGATTCGGCAGAACCGAAACCTGGTCTTAAGCCTTCCAGGGTTGTGAATACTGCTGCTTAAAATGTAATCTAATCTAAGGTCTCTTTTTTTTTTTCTTATCTTTGTTTTCAAGCATGTTTCTGACAACCTAACCTGCTTTTCTTTTTGTTTTTCCCTGAGATCTTTGAGTGTAGTGTTACGGCATGTTTGAAAAGTAACGGTAACAGTGTTTGCAGTTGGTACAGAGAACCTCTAACACTTTGATACGCTAGCATGTTTTTCATGGACTTCTGAAGCAGGCTTCCAGAATGGGTAGTAAAAATGCCAACACTACTGCAACTAAGCGCGTGTGTGCTGTGTGCCCGTAATACACATGGGGGGAGTAGTAATAGTAATCCATCGTCTCCAGAATGATGTGCTACAATTTTAATCATAGTGAAATTTGGTTCCTTTTCAAAAAGTGTTCAGTCCAGTTTCAAAATTTGAATTATTCTGTAGTACAAAATAAAAATGATTGGTGGGAAACCAACAACAACAACAATAATAATCATAATCATAAGCTTTCTGAAGACGTTTGTGTGTGTGCTGTTCTTATTTTTCCTCCCTCTCTCTCCTCTCCGTGCACAGCACATACTCTAAAAGGATTTACCTCAATGCAAACTGCTTGTGTTCTCCTTTTCAGTTCGCAAGAGGCGAGTAGAGGGAGATGCGTAAACCTGGAGTGCCAGCCTGCCAAATGCTGTGTTGCATCGTGTGGAATTATTACAGCTCTACTGCAAAAGTCTTGTGCCAAACTCCAGGGCAAGGCATCCTCAAAGATCACCTGTCTGGGTAGAAGGGAAATGACTGGAATAGCCCTCTCCAATGTTATAGCCGTAGATAGATTTTAGTTTAGTTATATAATTTGAATTTCTTTCTTCACCCCCCCACCCCACCTCCCTTTGCGTCAAACCTCTCAAGCAGCACCATTGTTTTGTTCTGTCTTTTCTGATAGGAAAGAAAACGTAACCACATTGTCAAGAGTAGTGAATTGGATTTTGCACAAGTTTTTTAAACATCATTTTGTTTGTGTTGGTTTGTTTTCCTAGCTATTGAGAGCATTGTAAAAACAAAAAAACAAAAAAAAAAAAAAAAAAGTCTAACAATCATGCTGATGCTGGTTCACCAGGCAGCTGGTGTTCTTAATGGTTATTTTACAAATGTTGAGAATATTATATATGTTTTTTGTGTTATGTTACATCGGGATTTTTTCTTTGTTTTTAGAATGTGATTAAAATGTATCTGTCATTCCATATCTTTAATGGACACTCCCTTTGTTAAGTGTGTTGTACTTAAAAGGTTGAACTGTATACATGTGCAAGCCTTTTTGTACAGCTGCTCCTTTACAGATCTGAAGGGTGTTGTATTGGCTTGTTTTTTTATTGCAATATAAGCCAGTTTGGTTTTGTTTGTTTTGTATTGTCAGCAGTAAGAATGGACGTAGTCTGAACACTTTTTGCTGCAGTACCAAGTGAACTCCCAGAGGAAAGTAGTGTTTGCATAGACTAACACAGTGCTGGTTTCACACATCCCCTTTTCCTGCACGGTCAACAGTCTGTGATGTTTTTAAACAGTCAGAGTGTGCTGTGATGATGACAAAAACACAAGCTGCACAGATGCTTGCCAGTCTGCACTTATTTTGAAAGCACAAGGATATAACAAAGTGATGGTTATCTGAAAAACTTTGAACGTTCTATGCTATTTTTCTCTCCGACTCTTCCAGGCTAGTTGAGAGATGTAGGCGATACTAAAGCAGCTTGTGGACTGTCCTTCTTAGCCACGCTGTACGTGCATCGATCAAACTCTCTTTGTCTTAAATGTCTCCACTGTTTTTCTCTGTGAAGGAGTTTCAAGAGTTTTTTTTGCTCCCTTCTGTGGGGAAGAGGGAACAAAAGTATCTTAAGTAATTTCTTGAAAAATATACCAAGTACTGTCAATTCCCCGCCCCCCCTCCATGTCTTAAAAGACGTAGTATTCAAAATACCCTTAATTTGATTTTAAGTATTATAAATATAAAGTCTTAATGATCATAATGATATCTGTAGTTCGTTCACTCCATCAACATGAAATTGAAAATGGTAGCTATTCTTATATGCCAAAGACAGCTGTTCATCTTTCATATACAATTTGTAATTCCTTTCAGAATATGTATTTGGGATTCTTCACCTTTTATGGTTGATAAAGAAAGAACATAATTTTCTTTTATTTGGAAAAAAGTGGTCAGTTTCTCAAAATGCCAATGGAAGACATGTACTCACAAATCCAATACTACAAATCTCTTCCTAGACAAATATTCTAAAAAGAATATTTAAACATTGATGACTGCAGTAAAAACTAACAAACGGTAAAACATGACCACATTTTCAGATGCAGCTGAGTATAATTTTCCACTCTGGCACTTGTTGAGCATTGATATAGAGTCTAGCTGTGAACTGTCTAGGTCATCTTACATAATTACATAAGAAAGGCAGCATGCTGTTTAATACAAATCAACTGGATTGCACAGAGGAACATTTGCATGCTTTGAATGTGAAAGCTTGAACCACTTCACCATGGGACGTTTTACATATGATGTCTGTACAAACATGTTGTGGAAACATAGCTCTGATGTAAAATGATCTAGCCTTGTAAAACCCATTAAAACCACTTTCAGTTCTTAAAAATATATATGTATCTTAATTTTGGTCTGTCAACACATGGCAGCAGCTATATTATACATTTGTAAATGTCTTAAGCTGTTTGTGACCTGAGAGAATATATAGAGCGTGTTCAGCTGCAGTTTGCTTTTTTTTTTTAATGAAAAAGAAAACCTCACAAGTGCAATGAAACAAATGCAAAAATGCCCCACCCTGTGAATATTCTGTGACATTTTAGTGTGCATCCTGGGTGTTCCCCTACAACCTGGTTCAGTATATTCCTTCAAAGATGTTATGCTCATGTAAAGTACTAAGTGTGTGTAAGTTACAAAAACTGCTGAAATCATTGACTTTAATACTACAGGTCTGAACTGAAGAAGAGGAAATATTATGTACTGTTATTTACTACGTAGCTCAGTGGCACTATACAGTGTAAAACTTACTCAAAAATAAATGTTTTTACCTATCGCCTTTGTGATTCTCAACTTTTGTAAAGTCTTACTGGGTTTAATGGGTATAGCTTAGTGTTTAGAATCATGGAATGATTTTAATTTAATTTAAAATAAGTGTGTTTCATGATTTAAAACAATAGCTGAACAAGGAACTGTGAAAACCATTTCCAAATTGAGACTATTTGAAATGTTGATGGTATTGCCAGAGATGTAGCTCAAGACAACTGTAATCTGTCCCTGAAATGTCCATCCAATATTTATTTCTATTTATTTTTATTTATTTTTTAAGTTACAGGGAACCAGAGGCACATGGCAGTAATGTCAAAACAAAGAGAAAGGGGTGTTTTCATTATGACTGGGGTAAACCCAGCCCTTATATAGCCTTTGCAGGTGGCTTTCTAATTAGAACCAGTTTTGTAATCATTTTCAAATGCCTGCTGCATGATGTAACTGGAATACATCATTTTCACGTAGCCTTTGTGCCAGGACTTGTTTTCAACTGCATTTTTCATTGTTAAAATAGTGGCTTCCACACAAAAAAGCTATTGTGCTTCTTCAAGGGAAATGAGTAATGTGTTTAAACTCCTGCAAATGATCACCCTAAGTTAAGGTCTTTTTTCAGTTGTCGAGTTTGGTATTCGGGCTAGAATAGGATTTTGTAAGCATGCAGTAAATTTTTAAGTTTAATGAAATCAAGTTAAATAAATAAAATCCGCTTAGTGTTCTAAGTAGCCCTGAATCTCCCTGCACACTTGAAGTGTACAATTTGTGGCTTTTACTAAGGTGTTAGGAAAGCAAGTCTGAGTTTGACGCTGGGATTTTCCTTTTCAGTTTTGGTGTGTTTTACAGCTTGGTATTCTTTAAGTCCCTGTGGTCTTCATGGATTCCTGCAAGACTGAAAAACAGATTTATAGCCCCCGTCTGAATGATACTTTCATTGGCTTCAGTACAAGCACTGCAGTGGAAGAAAACTGAGAGAGGAAGTGAAGTGTTCTGTGAATCCAGTGGGGTTTGCTTGTGTCCACACCAATATTAGCATTGTTTTAAAGGTTGCCTGCTTATAATTTTGGACAGTTATCCATTATTCAATGCAGCAGCAGTTCCAGTCACTTTCTCTGACTTGTCCATTTTCCCCCATTTTGTTTTGGTCAGAGAAGTGGTTTCTGTAACAGCTGCATACATGATTTTCTTGATGTCTTGACTTCCTTGTGTTAACTTGTGTGAAATCAGCTGTGAAACCCTTAAAAGGAGGGTGAAACAAAAGCCAAGACAGAAGCTGCCTAACCTGTTAAACCAAGTCTTAGAGATGGTTGAACCTGCACAGTATCTTTTCATATCTATAATACATTTAAAATTTAGATGGGTTTATGTTAATGGGTTAAGCATTTGAACTTGCCACAACATGTAGGTTTGTTATATGCAGGACACTTACTATTTCTTACAGCTGAGCGTGGTTATTTTGCAGTAATTTCAGCACAGTAGCCTTTGTTCTAGACAGGTGACTAGGAGCAGACCGCAGGACGAGTGAAGAACCTGCCTGACCAAAAACTACTAGAGGTAAGAGCAGCGTTCTGCATCAGTGAACCATCATTAGATCAGCTTCGTCAGCAGTCCAGGAACAGGTCAATTAACACATGCCGAGTTTGGTAAAGAACTTTTTTATCCTGGATTGTTTTGGTAGTGTAAATACACTGCATTCCACCAGATCCCATCTGGACAAATGTCAATACTATGCACAGCGTCACCTGTTCTTTCTGAAGGATTTATGTCTTTTATTTATAATCTTCCCTCGAACTTCCACAGGTAAACACTAACTCTGTAGCTGAATTTGTGCTCTGGCACTTTAAGGCCTCTCTGTTGCCATAGTTAGCTAGTTGAGCTGAATTCCGAGCGCATGAACTTCATCTGTGTCATCAGGCAAGTGAGTGGGCGAGAGCTTTTTCCCAACACAACCCCAGAGAATCTAATGTACAAAAGATTACTTTAAATCCTGTCTCCTAAAACGATACAGAGCATTGGGTAACTCAAAGCATTTAAATCCAGGGAAAGATCAAGCCCTGGCCCATAATGGTTGCATAAATCTATATGTCCTCTTTGGATCTCTGAGCTGCCATTGGTATTTGTCCAGAACAATCATTCTAAAATTAATTTATGAGCTTAATCTGAAAGTAGCTCTGCATTTTGTTAATGTATACAAGGATTAGGAGGAGGAGCAGTTTTATAGAAAAAGATGTTGCATTTTTATTTGAACGAAACAAAATGGAAAATCATTTGATCTCAATTTTGCTTTGCATAAAATTTGAAAGAAAATTAATGCAGCTTGGTTGGTTATGACCTTGCGTTGACACTGACCCTTTTTTTTTTTTTTTTGCTTAGGAGTCCAATCCCTAAAATGCAAGGGTAATTTATCAGAAAATCTGGAGCAAAATACCCTACTTAAAAGTTGCACTGTGCTGAGGGAGGCCTACAGACCACACAGGAAGCTTGGTCACCCCGTTAGGCGTCTAGCTCACTGAACTATACCTGTTCAGTGTGTGTCTTTGTGAATCTAAGGGGAGATGCAGCTTTTAAAACCCTGATCAGGCTTGTTTAGCCTCTTACATGTTGTGGAGGTGCAGTGTAACTCTGCCTTAATCTGCGACACGAGAGCCCTGACCTCCTGGGTGTTTTCTGGGCTGGCTCTGGGCAATTATTTCTGTGGCTCACACTGTGCCGTAACCAGCAAACTGTGAGCCTGAACACAGCACACTACTCGATGACATGTACTAATGTGTTACACCGTAAAGCTCTTTTCTTCTTTATTAGTTAAACGTTGTGATTTGAATAATGTTTCAGGATGGATTAAGCCATTAGGGCATTTAATGTGCTGTTACTTTTTGTAGAGCAAAGCTTGTTTTTTCTTGCCCTTTTTTTCTCCCCTTGGCACTTATTTAGATAGTAAAGAATGTCCTTTGCAATATATATATATAGGAGTTTTTGAGTTCTTGATTTGTTTCTGTAAAATGTCTCCACTGTGTTTATATTAAATTAAAGATCTCAGTGACGCTGTAATCAGTTACAGATGATTGCAGGGGGAGGGGAGGGGAGGGGAGCTGAGGGGGGGGGGGTGCTGTCAGTACTGGCTGAGACGGTTTAATTTCCGATCTTTATTCCAATTCTCTTGTTCCCCTCAACACTGGGGCTGCCCGCTCTGTTAAGATGTGGTCCAGAATATTTAATTATACGACAAAGTGCCCTGACAGTTCAATGGTATCCTTTTACAGTAAGTTGCAGCACTGTTACATCACTAAAATGCCAAACTACCTACCCCCATATTAGTCTTGACTGTACCGAGAACACCCACCCAAAAACCATTATTTGAAACTACGCCAAATCTGCAGTTCAGAAGGACACCCTGACTGCTACTGGTATGCATTAACGATTAGCAAATGGAGAGCAGATTCTTGTCAGTTGTCGGTGTGGTTAATTTAGTTGCATGTCAAGCTAACTGCAGTGAGGGTGTAGGTCACAATTTTCAGTCACTTACTCTTGTTTTTTTCTAGTTGCCTTCGGTTTTCTTTCACATTTGCCCAAGGGCCCCATCATGTGGCTCAGATGAGAATAGCAGTACACCCCCCTTTTTTTGTAGCATTAATAACATTGCTTGATATAGAAAAGTCAACTTTAATAATGCAAATTAAATGTCATCAATTCTCAGTTTTAGTTTGTATTTACTTACTGAATGGTGCCGATCATTTCGTAAATAATGTGAAGCCAGTAGAAGAAAATGGCCAGTAGAGGTCAGAAGAGTTTGGTTTGTTTTTTCCTTAGTTTGAAGTATAGATCCTTTACATAATTTTGTCTAAAGTAACACTCCTTTTAATCAATACAGCTCTCTGTATGTCTGTATACTTTTGTTTTTTGGTTGGTCCTGTTCCTCTCCATTTCATGCATGTGTGTATGTGAATTGATGAAGAACACGCACTGTGTGTGTAATATATGATGGATTAGAGACTGACCATTCGCAGCCCCTTCAGTTTGTGAGCTGATGAGGGTCTGCAGTGACATTTCATTTGAAAAGCTCAGGAATCCGTTTAAGAACCTGTGTAAGCTGGTGAACACCTAGGTGACAGTGAAAAATGATAATATTACTGCTGGTAGCTGATGAATTTGAAATGTTTCAAAATGGTTTTGATCAGATATGCTTTGAAAATGCAAATAATAAGACAACACTAAATGTCTGCACTGGTTTGTCAGAGAGTCTCGGAAATGCCCAAGAAAAGGGACCACTGTTTGTTTTGACCTTCTCCTGGAAACTTGCCTGTCTCCATCCAATGACCCTCCCCCCTCCCTGCCAACTGCAGCTGTGAGACCAAACAGTCTATCTGAAACGGTTCCTCTGAACTTTTGAACTTTCAGTTTTCCTCTACATCACACACACACACAGCTTGTCTTCATGTTGTTGCTTTTGTTTGTCTTTTTTCCTCTTCCTGTTGCCATGACAGCTGTGTCTGGATTCAAGATGACATTTTCAGAGGAGCAGCAGCCTGTGTAGCTCAACTAGGCCCTGAAAGTAGTTCCCAGGGAGATGGGTGGATGTTTAGGGAATGAAAAAGACGACTCAGTTCTATTTGGTTCCGATTTCAAATTGAGCTGCTGAGGTTACTCTGAAAAATAATACTTTTTAATGTCTGGCAGGTCAGTCACCTTCCATTTTCGATCACATTACCTGCAGTTTGATAAGCCTTCTGGGCAGGGTTAGCGAGACCATGGGGATTTCATTTCATGTACATCTGCTTACTGGCATTAAAGGAACAAAGACTGCAGGGAAGGGAGCAGGTACAAAGGGAATGATTCATCCATTACAGTGCAATTGTCATAACAACCACTCAGCTTTATTTAAATCCACTTAAGCGCGGCACCGCTCTATCATGCCTTGGTTTAAACAGAAGGACATTTTAATATGGATTTATGTCGTCTTGTTTTTTTCCACAGGTCACTGATTTCAGATATTCATTTTTCATCTGAAATGCCTCAAATGCAAACATGGCAATCATAACAAAAACATTAATGTCAGGTGGATTCAATTGTATATTATTCATATTATTTTCTTCTTGGCTTCTTTATATTAATAAACCATATTCTTATAAATAAAAATAATGAGTATGATGATAACAACAACCAGATCTGAAGATCCTTTGTCTGCATGTGACAGTCCTTTTTGCATAATGTATTTATGAATATGTATTAAGCATGGTTTGCAGGTTAGTTTCAGTGTCATTGGGAACAAGTCTTGTAGGAGCTGTGAGAGTGAAAATGAGAGTGTCAATGTCTCTTGATGTCTGCTGTCCCACACAGAGGAGGTTCCATATCTGGTAACAACTCTCGCCACAGAGGATTGCAATGTTGTCATTTGATGAACATTGCACCGATAACAGTTCAAACATAAAATACAATACAAATAATTGCTAAAGGGTTAGAAATCCTTTTGAGTTTGATTCGACAAACTGAGATGTAATGTTTGGTGCCACAGATTGTCGCTGGCTCAGCAGCTGTAGGTCTGACTGTGCTTGTATTAAACACTGTGGCTTTCTGTTCCATTAAGAATGTTCGCTTGTTAAAATAATGTAAGGTTATATAGTACCTACACAGAGGGTTAATAGCTTCAATTAAAACCAAATGAGTTGGAATAATGACCTAACCTGACTTTTTTTTTAACCCTAAGCCTATAGTAACAGATGGGCCAGTCTGATAGCGGTTAGTAAATTAGTACAAATCACTGCATCAGACAGTACACAGTCACCTGTTCATCATTGTCTTTTGCATCAGCAGACACAACTTTGGCATCTAATCAATGGACATCCTTTCTGCTTTTCCAAGGCAACACTGTGTGCTCACTGTAACACTTTTCTGCCATTAGTTTAATGACTGCACATTTTCTATCCCTTCTAATCCTAATATCACTCATCCAGATCTCACCAAGGTAATAAGTAATATGTCTGTTTTGGATTTTGCCCTTGGCTCTACACAAAAATTGCTTTCCGTTTTTAAACTCCAATCTAGGTTTGTGATTTGGTCCTGAAAGCCCTAATAACTCCAGCGATGATGCGTCTGTTTTTAGTGTCAAATCAACCGGCTTCATAGCTCTATTTTTGCCTTGGCAGGGGCTTGTCTACATGGGGTTTAAACAACAAGGAGACATGAGCACAACATGGCCCAGGAGTATGATATAACTGGATTTCAAAGCTCTGGCTCTGAGAAGTGAACCTTCCTGTTTTCTCTACTCTTTTCTTTCTATCCTTTCCTATATCCCACAAATGTGCTAATTGGCTTGGGATAAACTCTGGAGGCAGGCACTGTAAATTAATGAAGGGGGGGAAACATTAATACATCCGAAGTATTTATCTGACCATTTATCACAGCCTACACACATAGCCTCATGTATAACTGATAAGCAGTAACAATTTTTTATTTCTATTATTTGGAGGTCCTCAGTGCAGGTGCACAGCTGTGATAAGAATAACCTTACCCACCTTACCATGATGAGAGATGAAAACACAGTGTCAATGGTATTCACTATTGTGAAAGAACATCAAGGTACAATTGATGGGAGGTGATTTAATTAAAAAAAATTAAATCCTGATGAGCACATGTATCACCTTGTGACTCGTGCTGAGAAAACAGCTGTTGCTATGCAGAGGTGTACTTGTCAGGCAAAGTTACTATAAATACGTGAACAGTGTATTTATTTTTCTTAACAGCATACTAGCTTTCTGTGATGCCTACTTTGAAATGATTTAGCATGGGGAGCAATAAGCAAAGATGGTGGTATTAAAACTTCAAACTATAAAATATATATTAAAAAAACGAAGGACACGTGAAGAAAGTGACAAATTGGGCAGTGAACAATTGTAACCTTTAATATTTAATTATTTCTGAACTGGATTTTGGAACTTTGTTATGACACTTGACATGGCTTTCAAAAATAATGCACAGGATTATGAAACCTGTCCCAACTCAGCTTCCTGGTGTTTAGCTGTATAGTAAAGCTTTGTCAACAGCACATTTTTAAATACAACACTGGTCATACTTTCGCCCCATTAGGCTGTTACGAGGGTTTTAAGCTGGGGCCACCGAGGTCTCTATGGTGTTTCATGAATGTAAACAGAAATGTTTTTCATCTGTGTGCATAGTCAAAGGTCACTGGCTCTTTGTAGTGCGGTCAGTGCTTTGGTAATGAATGATATTAAACATAATGGAGTTCTTTCACTGCATTAATTCATTTAATTGATAAGAATGTCTTTGGATTCTCATTTGTTAAATTAGTAGTCTTATTTCCATTTGAAAATGACATTAAATATGCACTTGACGTCACCCTAAACCAACCAGTTACATCTTAAAAAAATAAATAAAAAAGTTTGAATTAATTATGCTATATCAATGGATGAATTAAACTTAGGGACAATGCATTGTTAATACATCACCTACGCTAAATAAAATAGAGGATGAAAATATAATAGACAATATGCTGTATACTATGTACCTGTGATTCATTTAATAAGATGTATTACCATAAATCAACCATACAATTAAAATGTAATATTAACTATTTCTTTACATGGAAACAGCCTCATAATTTACTGATACTGATGTCAAGGCAGATTTAGGTTTTGGACATGACACCGTTGTTATGTACAGGTTCAGACTTTGAGGATGACAGATTTCAATTACTTAACCCTACTGCCATCCTGTACAGTATAATTAAGTATAGAATAGTCATCCCACCGAGGGGCAGTTTCCATCCAGTTTCCATACTCTACAGGGCAGAGAAGCCAATCATTTTGCACTTACCGAGTGACTGGAATGACATTTAAACCTGAGATCCTTTATTCTCTATGTAAAGCCCCACAATCTCAAATAGGGCTTGAACAAAGATATAATTTGCTGAAGGAAAAACAAAACTGTTAAAGTTTTCGTTTGGGGACAAAAAACAATGCTCTGATTCCCTCTGTTTATCCCCTGTGGAATAATAAATACCTTTAAAAGGGGATTTATTTCTAGCTGGTGGGAGTCTGGAAATAGTAAGTCTCTGTCTTTCTGACTGGGCCTATGTTTTCATGGGGCAGTCCTGTAAAACCACAGTGAGGCTGTCACCCTCTGTGTAGAAGTCTGCAGTTTGAACTGGTTTGCTCTTCACCCCTGGAAGGAGAGTCTCAGCTCCAGATTTGCAGTTTCATGTTTGTAAAAAGTACTAAAGCAAGTGAGGGTACTGAGCTCCTGTGTAGATTAAGACAGATTTAAACTCGGGGTGTGACAGATGGGGAAGGGATTTAGAAGCATCAAAGTAAAAGGATTTACAGTAGGAACTTTGTTTCAGGCATTCAGCTAACAGGAGTTGACATCCACGATGTATCATGGCTTCTGTGAAACCATCTTTACTTAAAATCATACTAATATAAATGTCTATTCACTTGATACTATAACTAGAGCACAAATCACTTAATCTTTGAATTAGCCTGACCTAAAATGCTTTAAATCTGTCTAGTCAAATCGTGACAATGATCTATGGTTACATTTGGGTCTTATTAAAAATACGTTATATAATCTTCAACATTGAAGGAAAAGTACTGTAGAGTAAAGAGTATGCTTTTAAAAAAACAACAACATATATATAACCTTTACAACATCGTAGATTACTTAAAAGAGTGTGGCTTATTTTTCAGCCCATAACCACTTATTAAATATGTATTTTTATGTTAGAAGAATATGCTGGAAATCAGTGGAGTTGTCTTGGATCTGGGCTGTCTTGCATCTTCTGTTCAACTATATATTTTTCCCATACTCTAGAAATGCCTCACTGAGGTGATTTTCTCAGTAGATGGAGCTGTTTAGCACCAATTAGACAACAGAAATATGTTTGTTCAGTGTGTAGGTGATGAGGAGTTAAATGGGTCGGATGACAACTGCCTCCCAGCAACATCCAGTTTTTACAGGGATGTTTTAATTCAGGTTCATCTGGTACAAATTTATACAGCTGCCAAGCAAATTAGATTTTTTATTTTTTTTGTCTCCTTGAATGAAGGCAATCTGTCCTTTCATTTATCAATATCATTTCTTAGTAGTGAGTTTGAGTTTGCAAATTCACTAAGAAAGAAAGGCTTGTTTTAATCCTTCTTTTACCTCTTCAAAGAGAGATCTTTGTATACAGCTGGGAATTTCCTTACGAAAAACAAATGCAAAGATGCAAAAGGGTAGAGCTGACTTCCACACAAAAAAACTTGAAAAAAGTACAGGGAGAAGCTTCTGGTTAAATGGGAAACCAAATTGAAGCTGTGGTGATCAATGTACATATACAAAATAGTACAGATAATGTCTCAACAGCAGCAACATTTCTAGATGATTAGTTTTAAAAGATTAACTTCTGGACATTAGTGTTTTCTGTAAGAGTTATGTGCAAATGGACATAGGGACTCTAGGGACTATCAGGTTAATGGGATTTAAACCTCCGGTCTGTACTTTGTTCGCTCACAGACGGTTCCAAAAGCAGTCCTGAGGCTTTTTATTCACAGTAATTGATCCTAAAATCAGAGCTATTGCTGACAAAGCAATGACACCTCTCGGAGACTCAGTGCTGGAAATATGATCAATAGCAGTTTGATTGCAAACAGGCCATCTGTGAAGCAGATAATTCACTTTAGAATTAATTAATTGATGTTCTGGATCCAGAATGTGATGTCATTGCAACTTTTTACTTTGCTTTTTAGAATATTTAAAATAACTCACCTAATATAGTAACAGATACTAAAATAATTCAGGACCTTACAATTAAATTATTATTTATTTTTTGTATTTTACTAGTTTAAATAACACAACGATTACTTTTCAGATAGATGTATTAATACAGCACAATGTAGCTTAATTTCATGTTACATTATCGTAAACCTAAGAAATTAAAACATAAATTAATAAAAACTGGCACCTCTGTGGGTTCACTGCTGTTACATAATGTTGTCCTGGGACCCAGTACTGCTCTTGTGCTGAATTACAACTTAATTAATTGTACTGATCAAGTTCAAAGGAATTCATTAATTGTACTGACACATGCATATGATATTGTTTTATGTAAATGGATGGTAAAACAATAACTGTACTTATACATATATGCCTAATTAATTTATCTTTATGTAAGATGGAAACACATTTGTCTTGCAATTGTAAATTATTGTACAATGCTTATTTCTCATTCTCACCCATGTTTCTCAAACCAGTGCTGAACAAAGGGATATCACCAGCAAACAAGAGAATGTTTTCATGATTTTTCTTTCATGTACAATTTTACGCTGAACAGCAATCGGGGCTTATTTAATGCAGAGTCTGAGAAATGTGCTTGGTGTCTACCTGATAAAATAATGTAACCTTACTCTGAAACTGTGGTTGCTATGGGATCCCAATTACTTCAAGGACTGAGTCATTTTTTAATTATTGTAAAGAATTAGGAGGCAGTAAATGTGGAAAATGACCCCTTTATCTGGAAAAAGAGAGCAGCTTTTTGAGCTTTAGAGAGATAATTAGTTTTGTGTAAATAACTCATTTTTATTATCTTTGTAATTGGTTTATGCAGGCTCTGCTCTCAACTGACTGTAAACTTCTGAAGTGTCTTTTTAAATACAGAACAGGAATCTATGTATTTTATGTGTAAGCCTTTGAAGGCCAATTCTGGTTAAATATTTATTTTGGGGACATTGGGACAATTCTCTAATGATCTACAGCCCAGGCATAACACATTAACACATTAGCCTGCCATATAGTCTATGTTCTATGCTTAATTAAAACTGGCTTTTAACTATGCAAATATATGTGTAATTCATTATTTTAAAAGGTTTTTTTCTATCAGTCAGCGCTTGCAAAAGCTTCAAAAGGTTGTTTCAATAAATATATATGTATATATTTATATATATTAGACATCCACCTGAAACAGAAAAGCTGTAGTACAGTAAGCACTGTGACGAGTACCTGTTTATTTAGGTCTTGTACTGACATAATGTCAAGTAAGGAAAAAAGCAGATATTAATGCTTAGGTGTTCAGTACAAACTTAGATACTATACTACACATATGATCCATTTCTTCAGGTCTGTAGAATTTTGTAAATGAAGAAAACACTGATAATCACATCAGATTTAATAACGCTATTCCTATTATTTTGTATGTATCTCTGTAACAGTATAGCAGTGATATATACATGTCATATGATAGGATTAATAACATAACAGTATAATAATGTAAGCATATGCCCCTGTTTACATATAGGCCTACAATTAAGATATTTGAAGATAGAAACCTGTGTGTGTCAAATTTGAAAAGGAAAAAATAATAGCAACACAAAGCTGTCTCTCACAGACCTAAATTAATTATTTGAGTACACTGTTGCGTGTCAGGCTGCTGTCCCCCTTATCTGAAGCTTTGCATTAAGTCCTAGATCATAAGTAATTACATCGGAAGTGAGCGAGACAGAGGAGGTCCAGCCTGCAGTCGGAGAGCTGCTCAGTAATAGTGCAGTTCAAGTCTGATGCAGTGACATTTGCAGATGATGTTGGCTTATGATGACTCACAAGCAACAGAAGAAGGATACATGTAAAATGCTTATCACCAGAGAAGCACAATTTCAAAGGCTCGTCTGTACAAGTGTTTTGCTAAGCAGCAGCAGTTGGATAGGTAAACATTGTGCCATATTTCCACTTGTCAGAGAGAGGCCTTGCGCTTCCTCTCACACCAGTTGTCTGTCTGTACCCTCTCTGCACGAAGGTCAGTGCAGATAAGTTGCTTAATCCTCTGGTGCTGTTTAAACCGGGATAAGCTTTTAATTCCTCAAAGTTTTGACTGTATCAGTTAAATTAAGATGGTTTTTATAGAACTGCCACTTCAAGGTTTTGACTATAAGGCCAGCTACCACTATGGTCCTTTGTGGTTCTAGGTTGATATAGCGAGAAGCTGTTTTCTGGATGTTTTACAGTGCCTTCATCTTGTATGGTTATAACTTGCTAACGATATACATTTGAGAGGTTTTACAGTCACTGTGGTTCTGCTCCGCTTCTGTCCTTCTTACCTCTTCCTGAATGGTCACACGCATCTCATCCACAGTTTTTATGGGTCAGAACAGATTACAAGGAATGTCACATGACTGTGCTGCATACTCACTGCAGACAATAATGGGACTTTTTCTAAGCTGAATTGATACAATTAGGTGCAGACTCCTGCTGGCCACACTATGGTAGATTCCTCCCAGCCTTGTTAATTGTCATTCGCTTGCCTGGTGATTTTCTTTCTGTGGCTTAACCAGACAGAGTGGCTGGGCTGATGTGATGATAATGTATTTGAAAAGTGAAGCTCAGGGAAAGTTCTTAGACCACACTCATGTCACACTGCTTTCCAGGAGATTTAACTATGCAACAAATATATAGTATCTTTGTGAGATGGTCCTACCCAATATTGCTATTTACAGTTCTAGTTAAGTCTTCAGCTATGCGTGTACATTATATTGTTAATCTCATACATGCATTGCACACACATTTCGTTTCAAACAATGTTAGTCACTGATTCATTTTGAGTAGTTAATACATATCGTTCATTAAACTACTTATTTATCTGTGATATCCTTTCCGTTTCCTGAACATCAATTCAGCCTTAACAAAATCAACACAAATTATCTCTACTATACAAAATAAACATAGCAAACAGTCCTTCAAGTTCTGCGGCAGCTGTTGCTTTCGCTTGGCACACATTCATGTTTTGTTTATTTGTTGATATGATTTAATTGGTTTGCAGCACAGTGCCTTGTTGTTGCACAAAGCTCAGAAAACGCAATCAACATAAACTCATGCAAATACATACAGAACAATAGCGTGATCATGCAATGCACTTTAATTGTAAAATGGGACAATTTGTAAAACATCTTCAGATTCCACCTGGGTTTCGTTTCGTTTGTGGGTTGTTACACAGCAGCGAGGCAGCTTTCATATCTCTTTTTCATATTTTCTATAGTTTATTCTTAGTATGAGGCGGGCTCATATTTTCCAGGCTGTTACAGTGCGACGTGTGACAGATCTACACAGATCTGCTCTGCTCCACCAATGGGATCGGCGGGATTCTGCAGATCTGCGCAGAAACCTGTGCTACAAGAACGCAACCTATACATTTGCGTACGTCCGTGCAAAACCCCTCCCCAACTACAATCAATACTTGCAACTAACCCCCATATTTAACTCCTATCCTTCGTTCAAAATAGTATCATTTGTATTTTATTTATTTGTTTGTTTTAGGGATGCTTGCATTCTTTAAATGGTGTCTACCTTAATATATAAATTGCCTCCATGCCTCCTTATCTGACGAAGGAACCATTCATTAGAGACGCGGTATCAAATGACAGTATTTGCTTGCGCTCCGGTCCTCTGCTTGCGCTCGTCGTTAAATCGGGTGCATGTGTGTAAAATACAACATTAGCGAAGGACGAGCCCGGCTGGCGACTCCAGCACCCGGACCGAGTTTGAATTTAGCGGTGCATCTCATCATAACGGGACGAGTCGGCCGTCGTAACCCAGCCAGAGCCGCCTCGTTATTGCAAAGAAGATGGCGGAGTTCTCCCCGGTGCTGCCGCTGCGGGAGGGAGCTGATCGGTTCGGAGAGCCCGTCTTCCCCCGGTCCCGCTCCGGCTCCGAGTCCGACACCGAGCTGTCGCAGAGCCTGGCCCGGACCAAGACCCGCTTTTACGGCAGCACGGCCAGCGTCGCGGCGCCCCTGGCAGAGAAGTACATCGAGCACCGGGTGGGTGGCAGTGACACCCTACAGGGCATCGCTCTCAAATACGGCGTGACGGTAAGGATATAGAGCGAGTGTTTGTGTGGTGAGGTCATTGTTTTTAGGACGCATAATTAACAGCTGTCGTCGGACACCCTGGACCACCATGTTGTCGTTGGCAGGACTGGGCCAGGTACCCCTGTTTACCTCACGCTGAGGTATTACCCGGTTCACTTACTACACAATGAATCAGCTGGAGGTTTATGAAACAAACAAACAAACAAAAAAGATATAGATATACATAAAATGCATTTGGGCCTTTAAAGGATTAAGGACATGTTTGCATTGCACATTGAACTGACATGCTGTGATCAGAAATGCAGCTGATAGCGGGTTCATAAGGAGCCGCTTCTAATTGGACGCAGCGGTGGACCAGGAAGTGAACCGGCGCTCGCTGCTGGCTGCGCCTCGGTGTTACTGGCTTCTCTGTTCAGCAGCAACATGGTAGCACTAACACAGGGGGGATTTTCAGGGAAACCCCAGTGTTTTCTTTTGATTGAGCCAATGTATTTCCCACCTAGTGCATATAGGTTTCTAAATTCCCCTATTGTGAAAATAAAGGCATCTTTTATATGCGATTTGGTTGTAAGACCACAATGCTGGGGAATGGATGGTTCTGTTTTCAGCCCAAACCATCCAAACCAGAGCTGGGCTTACTGGGAGGAGTTTGTAGATGATTTGGCAGTACCTTGACATCCACAGGGAATGAATACAATCCCCCCCCCCCCCCCCCCCCGAGTCTGTGTGCTGCATGAGGGTTCATATCTGAATCTGTAACTGCAGTTCAGAATAGATTAGTTGATGTATTGTATCTCCTGGAAGGAAGCCTGGTTGCAATTCAAAGTCTTAGATTGTCAAAGATCAACGCCCTCTTTGTTTGAATAAAGGATTCAGTGTATCATGCGTTGCTTATGTCCGTAAGGAATGCAGATCAAATTCATTGGCTTTTGAGATGCATTTGTCTGTAGTTAATTTGAAGCACTGATTCTCTATACTGGTGCTATAATACAACCTACTGCATTCTGTATAGTTTTTTTTAATTTATTTTATTACACACATTTTGCTTCTTTGCTTTTAATTTTCTAAACATTTTCTTTTCTTTTCATGTACTTTGCTTTTTATTATCGGTCACAGTTTGCTAACTTTATCAAATCGACAGTTTACCTAGATAAGTTTAATGGTCTGTAAATATTTCTCTTCAAGACCAATTACTCGATTTCAGTGAGTACTATAAAGACACAAACCACCACAAATGAGTTTCTGGTGTAAGTACTGTTATAACTTGACATTTACAGTCTCCCTTTTTGCTCAGTTTAATCCATTTTTTTTTAAATGTGGTTGTAACTCTTGAAGGCGAGCCTTTATCAGCACTAAACAAATCTCTTCTCTCTTAATCACTGCCATTTTTAATATTTAAGAGCTTATGTGGGGTAGGGTGAATGAAGTATGACTGGTGTCAGTATTGTGAAAAGTTACTGTAATAATGTTTACAGCTATCAATAAAACTTTTACTGAGGGCTAAGTTACTGTCTATTATACTATGCTGTTTTATAGTAGCTGTGCTTTAAAAATGCTTGGCTTGTGCCAAAAATGTAATCTGATTGATCTATTTGAGCAATTCTTTTTGTAATGATGAAGCTAAAAGTGTTTTCCGTGTGTTTTATTCTTTCTTTCAGATGGAACAGATAAAAAGGGCAAACAAGCTCTTTAGCAATGATTGTATATTCTTAAGGACCAGTCTGCACATCCCAGTGTTTTCAGAGAAATCTACACTGCTCAATGGACTAAGTTCTTTAGAGTCTCCAGATAGCGAGGCAAGCGACGGCTGTACAGCAAAAGATGGCAGTCCCGCTATAGCTATAGATGGTGATGATACCTCCTCCTCCTCCTCCTCCTCCTCCTCCTCCACTGCCCCTAGTCCTCTGGAGCCTGACAGTCGACCCTCTCAGCCTGAAGAGCTGTCAGCCAAAGACTACTTACACAGACTGGACTTGCAGATTAAACTGTCAAAACAGGCTGCTAGGAAACTGAAGGAGGAGGATGACAGGTAAGATTTGATCATGCAAAAACTAAAATTCCAAACTTTATCCATTGTGGAAGTGTGGTAAGCTGTACTGAAAACAGGCAAAAGTAGGCAAAGCAAAAAATACACACTAGTTTGAGAATCAGTGGGAAAATTGTGCAACCTGTGGGTGTGTCTCATTCACTGA
Organism: Amia ocellicauda; assembly: GCF_036373705.1. NCBI lineage: Eukaryota > Metazoa > Chordata > Actinopteri > Amiiformes > Amiidae > Amia > Amia ocellicauda. Next base: position 21,910,544 of record NC_089853.1, read on the forward strand.
GACCAGTTTCTTGTCACACACACCTGACTGTTTCATGAACACCTTTCATGATGCGTTTCCTTTCGTTTTTCATTTTCCCGTTTTTGTAGCATGTGAGAGAGATGAGAGATCTGAAGTTTCCAAACTGCATATAAACCTATCCTATGCTTCTATCTGAACAGCCAAGGAGGATGCACTGCCTATGGTAATTACACATGGTATTGTGTGAGAAGTGGGTGGGGAAAAAAAAAAAAGGTTTCCATTAGAATGCTGTACCTTAAACCTCCTGACAGGCAGGCTGCGACCCCAAGCTCCTGCATCCAGAGGCACGCCTCAGTTTTCTATAGCCTGGCAGGGTAATGAAGCAATGAAATTACTCCAACAACTGGGCAGTAAAATGAAGAGAAATGCATTCATGACTTCAATAAAATATGAAAGCATTGTATCTTGGATCCGGTGCATTATGCAGTTCAATTTTATGTTCAGCTTTCTCCATCAGTCTTGGGTCAATTCAATCTCTTTCTCGGCTGCCAGAGCTCACCCAGTCGACCTGGTTTTGTATTAGCGCCAGATTGAAAGCAGCACGGAATAAAATAATTGTATCCGAGGTTTAGTTTTGAAACTAGGACTGCAGCAACGCTTAGGAAGAAGTAAAGTGGAAACTGAAACTGAAATGTTTGGATATCATGTAGAGCTATGCATATGTTGCAAGACGTTTTGACCTGATTTTAGATACTTTGGGAAGTGGAGAGGAATCGTAAAGCATTGCCTTCTAAACCTTACAGCTCAGACATATTTCACTTTCCCGTATAGAAAATGGCAAAACTTTGGCTTTGGGGTTGCCAGACAAAGAGCAGATCCAATTAGACTGGGCAAGAGTTTAAAATACATGTTGATTAGTATTGTGGTCAGGGTTAGGCTGGGCTTTATTACCTGCTTAAGGATAGGTCTACTATGCTATTCATCTTACTCAAAATCATGCTGACGGTGTGATTCAGGCTGAGAGAGAATTTCAATAACGTGTTTCAGAGACGGCTATCTGAGGAAGGCTTACTAACATGTCAGGAGATGTAACTGCTCGTGTCTTTTCCCCATGATGTTGTTGAGCTTCTATTCAGTGATGACAGCACTTCTCCACCGCAGTGTCTGCATGCTAATTCTGATGTGATAATTTAACATTAGTTTTGCACACTGAATTCGTGGTGGAGAGTCAAATAAATGAGCGGTTTCTGCTGCAGACTGTCAAAGGAATGGCACTTCATGATATCAGGCATGCCTAAAGGAGTTTTGTGATATTTTCCTGTAGTGTGAGAAGCTTGTGATCATGTTGCTGCCTCAGAACAAACCAAATTGAAGTTTACTACCTTGAAATTCTCTATTTAATATGCTCCTATCCAAATTTGAAGCCAACAGGATTCAGGCTTAAAAGTTGCCAATGAGATTTCATGCAGCATGTAACGTTTTGCAAGTGAGAGTTAATCACAATGAAGGGGTGAAACATCTTAGTGTTGTCGTCAGCTTTTTCTACTCCCTGCCTCCCCTCTCCCCTCCGTGTGAGGGAGTGCTCTGAATGACTTGATCAGAGTGCCAGCCAATCTCTGAGCATCACAGTCTGTCAGACCTCAGAGGAACTGAACTCTTGGAAGCCATCAGTCTGTCTCTGTCAGAGGCTGGGTGAGGCGCAGGGTAGCGCTGTGATCATCCATGACTAAAAGCAACTGTCAGCAGATCTGACACACAGAATTGCATTAGGGCCTGGAAGAAAACCGGAGAGAGGATTTAATAGATCGTCATGGCTCTGAAAATGCAACTTTTCCAATTTCACTTTGTCTCCCATCACAGGGAAACACTATAGAAAAATGAGCTTGGATATCTTTTTATGGATTCCCCCCTTTAGAAATGGTGTATAGTGCGCACCACGCTAGGAATGCTTTGAGGTAGAAGTTAGTATTGCTCTTCTGCAATGTCTTCTTGGACAATAAAATACATGTTCTACTTGTTAAAGCTATTTTGAATACCCTTTGATTTCACTTCTTTACTCCATCTTTCATGAACAAGTAAGCTCTCTCTCTGGGTGTAGATTAAAAGCCAGCAGTTTTTGCCATAGTTGTTTTTTTTTTTCTTCCTTTAATCAAACAGCAGTGCTCCCTGTAAATCTTATAAAATCTCAAACATGGCAGATTAACCATTAGCAGAGTATGAATCACAAGATGGAAAGCTTAACTGTGAAAAATGGATCATAAATTTTGGATTGAGGCTGGGGAGTGCTTTTAGCTTTTAAGAAACGGGGACATCGACCTCTGGAGGAAAGAGAAGAAATGTTGATTTAATCTAGGCTTCTAAATAGATATTGCAATGAACAGTGAATAGAAATGCAATAATAATAATTATTATTAATATTGTTATTAGTACTAGTAACAGAATGCAAACGGTACAAAAAACCCTGTTTGCCCTGACAATTTTATTCTGATATTACTGGCAGATCTGATTTACTGCAAGTAAAATGAGTTGTTTTTCTTGTAAAGTTTTTTGAAACCATTTAATTTTGATGCAGAGTGACAGGGTTCACACCATGGGGTTGAATAGGGTCTGTCTGAGGAATGTGCAGACGGCAAACTTCTGGAACCGCAACGCCAAGACGCACATGCCTTAAAGTGCATATTAAGTGCGCTTGATCCTTGCCAGCGTTTGAAGAAAACCACAGGTCAAAGCTGTCCACCATTTGCTTTACTGATGGGGGGCCTGTCTCTTCTCAGTTGCACTACTGTCTTATAGTCTCTGTATCCGAGCCTTAGAAAATAATCCCCCCTATTGATTTTGAGAATTCACTCTTATATGTTACTCTCAATAACGTTTATCAGCCCTTTTAAAATGGTGGAAGTGGTTCGTTTTTTGGACGATATTTAAATTGCAGTAGTACGTCAAAGCTTATATAATATTGTAGTGCATTTAGCAGGCTGACGTGGATCGAAAGCTATGGGTGGAAAGGATGCCGACTGCATTGTTCTGGCTGAATGGAGAGATGTGTGTTCTGCACAATTGCAGTCCCAGTCTTGTTTTGGAAATCTGAGGAGGGTTTGAATAGCTTGAGCAAATAAGTAATTTCTGAACCATTCTAGCTGGTTAGCACAGCAAATGTCATGCCACTTTAATATAATTATTCATTAATGTATCTATTATTTTGCCTTTTTGAACAGTATCTATTACTTTGCCCAGATTTTGTATTCCTCAAAAAAGATCTTCCTACCTTGTTCTCCCTCTGCTGTTTAAGAGAAAAAAAATCAAATCGGAAAATCACATTATGCTGTCCAAATGAATGTGTTGACTGTTGTTCAGATGGAAGAGGATCCTGGTGAATAATTGATGAGGCTAATTATTCAGTAATGTAGAGCTTCACTCTTTCATAGAGGGAGGTTTATCACCACCGAGGAGGATGTTCCAGGTCAGTCAGCAGCCTAATGATTCTCCTATCTATAAACTATGCAAGGAAGTGTACAGTAAGTACAAAGACCAACAGAACAGAATAAATATTTTTGTTTCTCTAACCTATACCATTATAGGCTGAACCAGCAGGAGGAATAAAAAAGGAGTAACTTTTGTTTTATTCAGAGATTATTTTTTAAATGGCAATGACATTATGAAACCGATGATGTTATGGTTAAAGGAGGAAAATGGGATTCCACTACAGGGGGTGATAAACTGTGCCGTTTTACTGAACCCAATGTAACAAACATCACTGCAGGAGACACCCAGAGACACCCAGGTAGCCATATAGAGGTCATATAGGTCATAGAGAACATGGGCCAGCCCAGAAGTGTAGTTATTTGTACCCGGAGATGGTGTCCGATTCTCACACCGTAGTTCGTATCATAACTTAATCTGTTATTGGAGGAAGATAGTGTTGTCTAGACAGAGGGGAAACTCACGTCTGCTCACTCTTCTTCGGAGTTGGGGATCACACATCTGGGGCTGTCTTCCATTTCTGTGCCTGTGTGAACTTGCATCTCTGGTGATTTTGTTTTAGTTTTTTTGCTTGTTTGTTGCTGTGGGGGGGGGTTCTGTGTGTTATGCAACCCAGATGGCCTCTCCTCGTCCTGGAGAGTCACAGCTCTACATATGACGGCTAACTTGTAATCACCTAAAGACTGAAAACATGGAGGGAAATGTGATTTTGACCACTTAAGGCCAGTTTTGGTGTAATGTGGTTGTTAGCCCAGGAAGCAGTGGGCCTCACTTGCGTTTTCTCCTGCAGTAGATGTCATAGAAGACCCACAGTGCACTGGGGAGCGTTGTCTGCATGGGGTTGTTTTTTCACACTTTGCTATCACCAGTTGAATCAAGCGAGATCGTTAGCAAAACTGCAATGTTTAGCTTCTGTTTTCCTGCAGCTGAAAGATGATATTTTGCGCTTTTGTGCTTCGCAGACACGAGGGCGACGAGTCTACACACGCCACGTCATCGTCTTACCAGAATATTGATTAAACCGCCTACTGGAGCCTCAGGATTTGAAAGAGAAAGTGTTGTTGTGTTTTCCTGGAAAACCATGGGCAGATGCTGGAGCAGTGACTGATGCATAGAATCTGCACGTCTTTTCTTTTCTTGCTTTTACCAAACCATGAAACAGGAATTTCTATCTGTGTATTTGCACTGAGCTATCCTTTGCCTTTATTATTATTATTATTATTATTATTATTATTATTATTATTATTATTATGTATTGTTCTTTTTTAATCCAAGGTCCTTACTTTGAAATGTGTGAGTGTGTGCAGCTCGACGCGCCCATGGCCCGTCCTCACAGCAGAATTCCACTACTTTTTGTCAAAAGGCAACTTTTAAATAACCAGCCACACTAATGTACAGATTACCTCTGTTGTAAAGTTCCCTTCATGTTTTAAAACCTATAAAACAGCATGTCAGGAAACTGAGATTTAGTACTATATCAATGCAGTATATGTACGGTTTGAAACCTTTCATCCTTCCTGCAAAAATGTAGCATTCCTATCAATATGTTCCTTCCTTTTGTTCCACTAAAGGGAGACTGATTATTTAGAAGTAAGCTGTGGGTGCCTGGAAGCTTCTTGATCTCTTACTTGCCTATTCAATGCTGTGTTGTGAAAGGGACAATTCTGTTTTCAAGTATGCATGTGTTGGTTTGTGTGTGATGGAGTTTAAACTGTTTTATTGTGCTTTTATTGTTACTTATGGTTTTTATCCAAAAAAAAACCCCAATAAACTTGACTGTTCTGAATTTCTATTTACACATTCTTTCAAACGTTTAGTTTTTGTTTGCTTTTTCTTTTTTTGTCAACGATTATAATTTCAGAAGTTTAACATGCTCTTGTTCATGGTATATTTCTGGATATGTATTATATTTATGGTGGCCTGCAGATTAACATCACTGATGGTTTATAATCAAAGTAGTAATAGAATTTAGGCTAGGAAGTATGTTAAAGTAAGTAGGTTAGTAGCTGAAGTATCAGAGCAGGTATATTCATGTTCATGATAGTTTGTAAGTTACTTTAAGGATATTTTTAAAATATTGATCCTACAATTGAAGTAGTAATTTAGCTTTTTATTTAATAAACCCTTAATAAGAAGCAAATAGGAGCCCAATAAGGAAAAGTTAAGGCTGTGAAGCTATTGTAGTGTGGTGTAGCATGGTTAACATGAAGTAAATTCTAGCTGATCATGTTAAGAAATGTGCTTAAAATGGTAAAGTGTAGTGTGATGAAGCATGGTAAAATATAAAATAATGGTTAAAATGGCAAAATCATGGTAAAAGTATGGTACATATA